>NC_139347.1:43176482-43388982 GCF_055883805.1 Amblyomma maculatum | reverse complement strand
CCGCCATTTTGCCCTACACAACGTTCTTAGATAAGATATAGAAAAATTGGCCAGGTCCTCTCCGGCTTTTGGGGGCCAAGCAATTTCTCGAGTTTTGGGTTAGCGTCGCCCGCTAACTCAAAACCGGGGACGGTTCTGCTTCTTTAATGCATATGGACCATTAGCTCACCTCTGAATTCGTTAAACGTGGTCCTAATGCTAGCTCATTAAAAGAGACATCGAAGTCCAGTTCACAGTCGAAAAAAGGAGGCGACGGATAATATAAAAGCGAATATACTGCAACCAATAAAATTGTGCGGTGAGAACCTATATTTGTCAGTCATTTTAATTCGAAATCATAAATATCATAAATCAGCCCGAAAGATGGCAAGGGACATAAGGCTTCGAGCGAATGCATAGCACGAAAGCTATAACGTCCTAATCCCGTGAACCACTCTCATCTATATACATTCGCCTGTGGCGGACCACATGTTACGAGAGCTTTCCCATCTTTCGTATCAAATTCTGATGCATCCCTTTGATTCTGAACGTCCCGGGTAAGGTGATATGATTTATTATTGCAGATAGCAATATGTTTTAGTGAAGTTTGCGGCTAGCTTGCCACGAATATTTCAAGCGACGACGTAATTTCGTCTTCAGCAAAAATGGCGAGACCACGCGTACTGCTACGGGTACCCTTTTCAGCATAAAAAGGCGCGCCGAGAAAGCATAAAGGGGGGCACCCTATGCATATCTTCAAAACAGCTGCGACACCATCACAAAACGCTGTCACGCAGTTCTCCCAATGCCCACCAAAGTCTCTCCTCTTGGTCGGCACCCCAGTCGTATACATTCAACCTTCGTAACAAAATTGTGACGTAACCGTTCTTCTTACACCATTACAGGTTGTGTCATACAATTTTTTGTTGCATATAGCATGCATGTACGTCACTTTCGGACAGTTTTCTGTCACTGTGCAGTAAACGCTATGCATTAAACGGCGACAGAATGGCTTTTGTCAACTCAATTGCCGTGCGGAGTGGGTTGTTCGTCGTTCAGAGTATGGGGCATGAGTGTTGAAGGGTGAAGAATTGGACGTAGGCCACTCCCACAGCGTAAGGACAAAACCCGTGCACTTCCTTTTCCTGCCTATCTTTTACTGCAGAGCCACAGAAAGCTATAGCCTTGAGTATACTCACTTTGCGGCCTAGCTCGCGACAGGGATTCGTACCGATGACGTGTCTACCTCAGCTCTGTGCGTTCTGGCATCAGCATCGAATTGTGAAACAACCGTTTGTCGTTTACAGCGTTCTCGGTAGTGTCATACGGTTTTCTGTTGCATAGACCAGCACCATGTTTACAAACAAAGGGGGCGCTCATAACTCCAAAGCAAACTGGGGGTGAAAAGTAAGCTTGACGCCCATAGGAGCACATGGAAGCGAAATTTTGCAAATCAGATTTGTCTAATTTCATGGGTCACCTATGATGTCGGTCAGTTCTGGATACAGAGAAACCATGAACATCCTAGAACAGATTGCGGAAGCATGAAACGCTATTTCAGGGGCGCAGTGTGTTTAAAACACCGTGAAACGTATGGAGGTGAAAGTTGGGAGGGCGAACCATAGAAACACACGTAAACACAACTTGCCGAAAGATTTTTCTCGTTTCGCAGAGCACCAGAAGAGGCGACCTGTCATAAACGATGGCGAGAGATTTGAAGAAATGTCTGAAAAAGTGTTCTGCGTCCTTCCGAAGGCAATCTATTCTTAAAACGCCACTAAAAATGTGCGTTGTGAAGCCGTGCATACCACCGACAAGCCCGTTATCCGATGGGTGTTTCTCCGAATCCCGCAAGCTTCTCTTGTAGCCTGATATGCTGCCATATGCCCTGAATTTGCTTACTAATAACGTTAGCTCAAGGTGTGCAGTCTAGGGAGCACTACATCAAGACATTGCTGTGGTTTATCTCCTGTTAAACCTAGTGTGTCGCGGAAGCTTGTAGGCACGGTTAGATGCTGTAAAGCTAATTATTGTCGCAGTTTGTTTGTCTTCTTTTTGACGCCCCTTTAGCTAAGACGTATACAGCGACTATCCCAGATCTGGCCTTCTCGATCTATTGGTCGACTCGCTCTACACTACGCCGCAACTTCGGGATCCATCCACATGGCTTCCCGTAGTCGCCGTTGATGTCGATAGCAGTATACGCGCAGACGTTCCACTACTCTTCCATCGTTCACATGAAGAACGAACACTTCTCATCCTCTCTTTATAATTGACCAAGTAATGACGTCATCTGTAGCTACTGCGCATGCGCAATGCACGCAGCGACGCTGTGCAGTCGGCAGCGGCAGAGCGGCGCACTGTTTGTTCGGCGAAGCGATGCTGCGGATTCGGCGACGGCAGCGGTGGTGGCGCGACTCTGAAGGCAGGCGCGGTGCACCTGTTAGGCGCATGCGCAGCAGCGGCTCCGGCTCCGCATGGCGACTTTGAATTTACATGGCGTAGTGAAGCTTTAGCTTCAAAATCGCCCGTGGACAAAGAGCGCGCTTCGCAGTGTTCAAACGCGCCAGGCTGTGTCGCACGTTCCGCAATAACCCCTGTACCACGACTCGTCCGCAACTGCGAGCAGCCAGTAAGCACTACAGCGCGTCCGCGAACGTGACTTGTGTGAACAGACAGTACATTTTGGTCTACTCCTGCGGCGTGCGGTTTGTTTCGTGCTGTGTAAAGGTTGCTTTCAAATAGAAATTTGTATCATTTGTACGGCAGTGTTAAAAGACGGAACGCAGCCCGCGCGGCAGCATGTCGACCAACACGAGAAGCTGTCGGGATTGTGACGAGCACTCAGAGGATAGCTACTTTTTCAGATGTATGTCTGTCATTACAATGCAAATTTATAGAGGTATTTTAAGATGAATTCCCTTAATATGACAAGGCCTACTTTGTTTTTCTTCAACACATCTGCTAACTTTAAACCATGTGTCACGTTTATTTGTGGTGTTCGAAATCAGAAAATTAGTTTGGTAAGTTTTTCTTGCATATGTTTCTATGAGCCATTATCCCGATCTGTATCCTCATATGTTTCGCAGTGGTTTAAAAATACGAGTTTTTAAGGAGGTCTCATAGTTGCTCAGTGTGCTCTGCGGTGTTCATAGCTAGTCCGCACCCAATGATGACATCACAGGCGCACTGGGAAATCAGAAACCTGATTTGCAATTTTTTAGCTCTATATATTGCTGTGGACGCTAAGCCTTCTTTTCATGCCCAGTCAGCTCAGCCTGGCGACAACAGCGCCACTGCATCTTGCTTACGTCACAGGTGTCGGTCTACAGTATACATCTGCTATAGCCAGCTACAACTCAAGTCCGCAGTGATTGCCAAGTACAAATCATCCGTGACAGAAAATAGTCCGCTTTTAAGGTTTTCCTGGTTACCTAACATGAAAGCTGAGCCTCAGATCAAATCATGAGCTAAAATATTTAGATGCCTCTGGCTTGTTTAGTGTGGAGAAATTAAGAAAAAAATATCTGCTTTCGGTTAATGTTTGGCGAAGTATTACACACACTTTAATATTGCCCATAGTCGCAAATGTTCTTTCTCCAAGATGTATCCTAGTGAGGTTAAGTTTAAGGCGAGCTCACGACCGCCTTTCGAACCGACGCTATATGTAACTACAGTTGATGCCTTCAACCGTGGATTGGTTGATTACAGGTATCATACGCTACGTGAAGGAATGTTGTCTACAAAAGTCGCACGCGCGCGCACACACACACACACACACACACACACACACACACACACACACACACACACAAACACCGAATGAAATGACAGCAGAAATAACTTTCAAACACGTCGAAAGCTTCTCTCAGATACGTCACACTTCAGCAATTATGTCTTCTCACACGAGCATGTAAGCTGTCTCAAGTGTCTATGCCGATACTTTTAATGTCCTTTCACAGGTTTTTGACATTAGGCACTGGCCCACGACCGTCCTCTCTTGGCTTCCGTAACTGCGCGCTGTAACAGAACGCAATAAGGCAGAGTTGACTGCGTTAGTGTTTATTTTTATTATCCAGGCGTGACGCTGTGGCGGGATACCAAAGGTTGATAATAATATAATCTTTCCCTACTAGCTATATACCACGTATGTCATCAGCAGCTGATGGTGAAATTAACCATCAGCTACTGGTGATTGATGGTGGTGGTCAAGTATTTTAGGAGAATTCCCCAAGATGGAGTAGAGTTGTAATAAGAGAGCAATTACTCAATGACATCAACCCAGAGGCAGCCATATGGCTACAAAGGATAGCTATAAAGCTTTCTCAGAAATCTCGCAGTTAAAGAAAGCTAAAGAAAAAATCTCCCGAACCAGGACAATTCTTTCTTTATCTGTGAAGTTTCTGAGAAAGCTGTATAGCTTTCCTTTGTAGCCATATGGCTGCGCTTGGGTGGATGTTTGTTTGTTTGTTTGTTTGTTTGTTTGTTTGTTTGTTTGTTTGTTTGTTTGTTTGTTTGTTTGTTTGTTTGTTGTGCCTAAGACAACACATAAGTAATGCCAAGGGGCAGAGGTAAAAGGCGATAGCGATTATCGCCTGACTAGGCCGATGCCCCTGCCAAAACTTGCAGCACAACACCACAACACAAGGACTGCATATAAAGCAAACGTACACATGAACAGAGGGAATGCGCCGATTTCAAAGGAAATAAAGAGCAGTGTTGTAAATAGCACTAGCTAATCAAATTACGCAATTATGTAACAACCTAAGTATGGAACAGATTGACAGTATGAGTTGAATAAAATACAAAACCAATCAGTGGACACATTTCACGCAGTGAAAAATGATAACATCACAGGACAACACTGGATTATGATATGCTATTCGTAAGCAGCGTCACTGACCGAAGACTGTAGCTATGCTTACATATTATGAACAAAATAAGTTTTCACCTTTTTTCTGAAGGAAAGCAGGGAAGAAAGAACAATCAATAATTTTGATTAAAGGTAGGAAAAGATTCAAGCAGTTAGAAATTTGCCAGTTGAGCGTTTGCATACCATAATTTGTTCTAATGAAAAGTTTCAAGAAGGAGTGGTGCCTGAATGTGTAATGGTTTACATTCTTAGTGTAGGTAGAGAAGAAAAGTTTGCTTTTTGATTTCACCTCTAGATAGATAGTTTCGGAAAGCCGCTGGTAATACAAGGCTTCAATTTTTCATATACCATCTTTTACAAAGTATTCGGACACGTGTTCATAAGACATAAGCCATGAATGAATCTTAAACCTTTATTTTGCATCAGATATAACTTATTAAGGCTTGATTTTCAAGTAAGTCCTTAAACAAGTAGAATGTAAGTCAACCGTGAGTGAATTAAGGTGAAATATAGCTGGCGTTTTAGGTTCTTTCGAAGGCAAGCTTGAATTCTGTTTAGCAACCCCAACATTTGAGCAATACTACTTTTTCTTGCATTCACATGGTCGGACCAGCGAAGTTTTACATAAAATTTAACTCCTTAGAATTTATGCTCAGATACTGTTTCTAAATTCTGCAGGTTAAATTTTAGTGTATACGTAAGATTGGTCTACTTGTTCCTAGGATCAAATAAAATATATTTTCCTTTTTTCACGTTTAAATGAAGTTGATTAGCATGAAGCAACTGATAAAGATTCTGAAGCCACTGATTTGCGGTTGCGCAAAGAGATGTTAAATCAGCAGAAGAAAAGAAAACATTTGCATCATCCGCATGGAGAATAATATCTTGGGTTCTGGAAAATGAGACTGTCATTTATAGCTTTGCGGAACGCCGAATTTTATGGATCCAGTGTCTGGGAAGATACTGTTTACTGTGAAATTTTGTTTAAGATCTGATGAGTAACTGCGCATCAATTTATGCGGCAGGCCTCTTATGCCATAATGAGGTAATTGGTGTATAAAATAATCAAATGTCTTCCTAAAGTCTAAAAACATACCTATGGTGTATATTTGTTGCTCAGTAATATTCACAATTTTATCTCAGACTTTTAGCAGTGCAGACTCAGTCAATGTACCTTTTTGGAATCTATATTGGCATTCAGATAATAAGCAGTATTTATTCAGATGAGTAAATTAAACTGGTGTTATAGATTTCTCTACTACCTTTGAGAACAATGTCAAAATTGGTATAGGCCTATAATTACCTATATCATTCAGAGCTCCTTCCTTTGTGTAAGACGGAGACATTTGCTATTTTCATTTCTTTCAGGAAAAAGACCTTTCGCAAACACCAGATATATAATCGAGACAACACAACACATATCGGATCTGCTATGCCTTGATTGGTGGCGCAATGATCTCGTCAAGGCCAGACGTGGAGCTATTATTTCAATGTAATTACTCCCTTATTAAAAATCTACTTCACCTTGGGGGATTCCCCTAAAATTTTGGCCAACACCGTTCCCACTTTGAGTTATCAATCAATTCACTCTCGTCCTACGATCTAGTCTGCTGACTGCCCTGGTTAGCTCAATTGGCAGAGCGACTACTCCAGAAAGGCAGTGGTCCCGATTCCCCGGACAAGGACGAATTTTTCTTTAACAGCGAGGTTTCTGAGAAAGCTGTATAGCTTTCTTTTGTAGCCGTATGACGGCGCTTGGGGGGATCTGAATGAGTAATTACTCCCTTATTACAAAAACTGTCCTTGACTAAGATTTAACTGTCAGTCTGAAGAACTCAAAATGACTGCCAAGATTCCGTGCACTTACTCCAAAGCTTTTTACTAGGATCGCTTTAAAATTCTTTGCGCATATTCGCATCAATGCGACTGGCAGCTTAGTTATTTCCAGCGCTCAGTAGCAGTTGAATAGGTCTGACAGAGTGTACGTGAGGCTGCATTGTGTGGATGAAGTGCCGATAGAGTAAATCACATAAGTGGCCAGGGTCAGCGCAGTTAATGATTGCATGGCTGGTTATCCCGATGTTATTCTGCAAGACATCATAAATTTCTTAAGAGAAAACGTACTAACGTTTCAATAAAGCGAGGGAAGAAATACACCTGTAATTGTAGAAAGTATTCAAGCTAGGACAAAAGAAAACGGTACGCAACAGACCTTGTTCATGCATTTGTTGTTTTCCGCCGTGTTTATTTACAGCAGTTTTATTTACAACTTGTCTTCTAAAGTATATATAAACAGAACACCAGTTTTGTCAAGAGCAAATACTTTAAGCAATGTTCAAAGGGTGTTAGCGGCCCTAATGCCACAATTGAAGTTAAAAAGCATGTTGAATGTGTCGTGAAACATGTTGAATGTGCTCCGCTTTAGTAAAATATTTTTCAGAGTTTCATACCTGGCTTTTAATAATTATCTAAAACAACGGACTGAGGTCGCCCTTCACGCATTAGGAACGACAGGCCTTAAAGTGAAAACATCACTCAGCTCCTGTACTATAATTTATTCATAATCACCAGGCTATACCCACTGCAGGTCGGAGGCCTCTCTAACGTTTCTCCAATTAACCCTGTTTTGTACTAGCTGCATATCACTTTACCCCTGCGAGCTTCTTAACCTCATCTACCTACCTAAGTTTCTGCCACCTCCTGCTACGCTTTCCTTCCCTTGGAATCCAATTGGTTACTCTTAGAGACCATCGGTTATCCTCTCTTCTCACTACATGCCCTGTTCGAGCCCGTTTCTTCTTGATTTTCACTATAATGTCAGCAACCCGAGTTATTTCTCTGGCCCACTTTGTCCGCTTCCTATCTCTTAACGTTAGACCTACCATTAACCTTGTTCGCCGCTCCCAAATCATCTCTCCAATACAAAAACAGTTGCTGCTAATGCCAACCCGGCAATACGCTCTGCTCAAGTTACCCTCCAAATGCAACGCCTCGATTATACAATTATCCACACAGACGCATCAGAAGCGCAAGAGGAGCATTGTATTCGCTTCATAGAAATTGCGGCATACACCCTGTGTCCTCACACGGATTCTCTTTCTTGACCATCCTCATTGCCATTTCCATAATCACCACTTCAAAGGCTTTCTCTTGAGCCGTGCCTAACCTATGGGATATGCAAAAATTCGTAGCAAGAGATTTACTCAGCTGACATGGGTAACCTTTCTGGCCAGTTCAGACACGATCTACCAGGGGTTGTCGTCAAACTTCGTTCCTAGACTTTTACATTACGGTAGATTCCTGGTAACACTGAAAGGCTCCAAGGCCACAGTGTCGTGCATAGCAGTTCCGCAACGGGCATGAACAACATTCATCTGGGATCCTCTGACATTATGCATCCGCATGCAGCACTACCCTACGTCAGCAATGCGAAATAAATCTTCTAATTGATAACAATGTGAATTCTCTCCGTACCTTTCTTATAACCTGATAAATGCTTGAGAACACTGTAGGTTTTTTCTTCTACGCATTACACTTCTCTACCCTGAACTTTTTTTATCTTCTCTGTCCAAGCTTCTCGTCCTAGTCCGTTTTCCTAACTTGTGTGCTAACCCACAATATTCCACTTTTTATGGCCCCCTGTCATTGTCTCGTCCGACTGTCGATACCGATCAGCTATAATTCCACTGGTCTAGCTAGCCTCAGAACAGCCGAAGGACAAGAAGGCTTTGGTGGCCCTGGCCCAGGATAGCTTCAATGACGAATGATGCGTCCCGATAAAGTTATTCTTCTATCTCCCTGACACACCGTTCTGGACTAGCGTCATGTTTTGGGCGATGGGAGGGGGTAGCTTTCTGAGTCTTCTTATATGTAGTCATTATGGCGGGTTTATTGTCTTCGGAAGCTCACATCGCTTAACAGAGAGGCTGTACTGGAAACTCACTCGTACACGACCGCTAAGTCCTCGCAGCATTTGTTGCATTGTAAGAAACTGAATGCTCGCGCAGGCTCACGGGTGATTCAGGTCATCGATGAGTAATGTAGTTAAGCTGGCTACTGCGTATCAAATCTCCATAGCTCGTTGCGTCAACTGCCATCGATACAGCAGGGGGGGTCTCTCGACGGGCCTACTTTTCTTGCTCTCCATGCCCGCCTCTCCCATATTGACGCATCAAATATAGCTGCTCGTTCCTGAGTTCGGCGTTCACGTCCCCAGGCAAAAAATAATGATTTCCTAGTTTGCTCGATTCTCGTTCTAGTATAGAAAAACAATATTATTGTAATTATTGTAAGAGTAGGTTCTGTGTGCCTGTTGTGAAAATACAAAAATGTTCCAAGCAACTGTGTACTGGTGGCCTTTCGCAGTACGCTCTTAAAGGAAAAGAGCTGTTCGATATTTTCATTCCACGACCATGAAAATTACAGAAAGAAAAAGCCTCTTATTTAAGCGATTGGGTCAACTCCTGAACTGATTTATCTTAATTGCAAAATTTTCTCACTACAGGGCAAGAAAGGCCCGCGGACATTGTAGGCACATCAGCGACTAAATCCGATTACCGTAATTATGGTGAGAACTTTTCTATGCAGAAATTAAATAAACTGAGAATAGAAACAACATTCCGAGAATACTATGTGCGAGAAGTGGAATGTCATATATATATAACAAAACTACAACTGCACGCTTTGTTTATAATTTTATTGCATGATACCAAATGAAATAAATGTCATTTGGCGGTAGCCACACCGGTAGCCTGCGGCCAAACATGTAGCTCTATTAACGCATGTCCTATTGCACTGATGCTGAATTCTTCACTCATTCTCGCTGACCTGAATTATGAGGTCAGTGTCAAGGTCGGATGTACATCCCGAGATTTCGGCTTCCGCTCACTCTTTCTTGCATTCAACAATGACTATTCCAACGTCTACTAACCAATCATTATCAGAGTCTAATACATAGTCATGGGAGATAAGCACAGCTGTAGGTAATTTTGTTTTTAGTAAAATTTATTGGCTTATCGGCGACGAAAGCACAAGGCGCAGAAAGTGGGATTTGCACACCTACAACAGCCGAAGCTACAATGAATCTAGACGGAACAATGAGCTCAATTTACCAAAGGTTTTCCAGAACCTACTGACTAAATTCCGAATCACCGATACTCGTGCTTCATTTTTTTTTTTTTACCATTTGTAAACAGTTCGCAAAAGAACGTTTTTAACTTGTAGCAAAGAGCTTACCAATGAACTTTTAGTCGACCAGCGCAGAGTAGTATGGATTTGTTACCTTTAGAGGTGAAAACTTGTTAGTGGCATCGGAGAGCGACAGCAGCACCGGGCACACAGATTTCGTTCGTCCTTCCCAGAGGCCAGCACTTGCAAATTAGAAGGCCAGCTGCGAGCAAATGTACACATAGTGTCAAACGTTGTGTTTAGTGCATAAGCGCATTTTTCATGCCTGTAGTTGTTTCTGGCATCTAAAGTTCGTGATTAGAATAGGCATCACTAGACTGGATAGTGAAAAGCATGTGAATAAAAGTTATGTTGTCCCATATTCACAACCAGGCGAAGAAAAGGCAAATATATAAACATGTGGTCAGCCGGTCCATTAGAAGGCATCAAAAAACTTCCAAATGCTAGGCTGCCTCGTGCGTACCATGAACTGAACCACCGACTGCGACAATAACAACAGCCGTGCTTGGTTGTCGCTCTTTGTATAAGGTCCGCGAAGAACTTTATAAAAATAAAAAGACTTTAAAAACATTTACGGCAACATCGAACAATATAGAGCCAGTTGTGAGAGGGCGTCATTATTCTGGATCAACACATTGTCACCTTATGTTCGAAAAGAGGTTAAAAGCACAGCGTGTCGGCAACATTTAGTCAAATCAATTAAGTAAGCAAGCATCCACAAAGCTTCCTCCGATATTATCACCCTCTTGTTCGCTAATAATTTGGCCCTCTCCTTTCAGCTCATATCCTCGGTAAAGCCATCAGCCTACACTCGCATGAACACGGTATTAAACAAACCGGGCGCCCTTTCCACGATTGCGGCGCTGTTCCGACGTGCATGGAGTATTGCCTACGTTGGACGCTTGCAGAAATCACCTCTTTCTCGGAGGTACTCTATCGATCCTCGCAAGGAGGCAATCAGGCGGCACGCAAATCCATTCCGCTGCCGCGCATTGATGCCCTGGCCGTGTGTAAACGCGATGCACGAATGGCAGGACAAGCGCCGTCTACCTGCAGCGTGGTCGACCGCATGCGCGACCAGCTAAAGTGACGGCTGCTTGAACGAAACAGTGCGTCGAACTAAGGCGAGTGAGCACGCAATGGCCCGACTCTCCACCACATTCTCTAGCAAGGAACTGGGGCTGCGTCTTCGTTCTATGTTTTACCTTTTCATTTATACGTTTTGCTTAGTTTTTGTTTTCTGTACCTTTTCTCTCTTTTTTGACATTGCTGGAAATCCGTCTCGACTGCCCAGTGTTGTCGAGATAGTCCGTGTGAGCCGGACGTCAAAGTTCGTCACCGTTTCTCGACGGCCATTACCAAGTATAGCCGAACATAACGATAATACTTTCTCTTTTATTTTCAGGAAAGCTGCGGGGCACAGATATAGTCCACGCATACATGAAAATGATGTCCTAATCATTCTGTGGTATTAAACGTTCCAAAAGCACATGGCTTCTTATTCGCAACTATGGCTTTCTACCAAAATAGAACACCCGTAGCATGCACCGAGCATTCGAACTTACACGGTAACCACGGTGGCCATACAGAATGTGGTGGAAGCTTTGCATAATAACCGACGGCGCTCAAGATATCTGGGCTAGTGTTTATTCCTCGAAATGTAACGACTGCTCCATTTTTTGCTGCATACTCTGCGGCAGAGGATGATGGCATGTTTGTAAGACGCCCTAACGCGATTTTCTAATATGGAGATCGCCTATCTAATTAGGGCTGATACTAGCGCAAGCAATGCTTCAACTGCAGGTATCAAGAACCGTGAGTAAGCTTAAAGTTTAGTGAGTTTGACCCTTAGAATCAGACATCAAAACGCTTTTAGTTAACTAATTTTCAGTTTTGTGTCTGCCGTGAAAATACTTCTGACGCAGTACTGAAAATCATCTTAGTATTTTTATTGCTCTTTAGAAGGAGTGGCATCGCCTTTCTTTTCGACCAACTGCTTTAGTGCCAAATACCTTAAAGCCTGCGTTTCCTTGAAAATAGCAACTTGTAAAGATGCCTTGTTTGAGGCGGCCATTCGGTCGAGAAACTTAGCGATGTTGACAAGTTTTTGAGAAAGCCCAACGTTTCTTTCTTCGATAAATAAACAGAGCACTGTCAAGTGAAGACGACGTTTCAGTGGATTGGGATTCGAGAGAGTGACTATCGGTACATAGGCTCAAAGCAACGCGGCCAGATCGTTCATTACTTTCTTTCTGAAAGAGAACTCAGCCTCTGACTACATGCACCCAGCCTGGCGATTGCAAGCACCCAGCCTGGCGATTGCAAGCAGCCAGTCAATATGAAGCGGATTGTATTCATTTTGTCATTTGGTGGCTTGACTTCAAGCGGCATTCTCTGCGTTCGATATCACCGCAACCACCAGAAAAATAAAAATGAAATATCGATGACTTTCGGTTATAAAACTAACACATCTTGACGTTTCCTTTTGTACGAGTTATAACTTTTAAATTTTTGCTCTTTTAAAGCACCAGTTATCCCATCAAAGCGGCACTCATTATATTACGCGCAGAAAAACAAATACTTTATTCATTAGCATATTTTGTGCTCTGTATAGCATGGATGCGATGGCGCTGTTGGAATTAATTTAAATATAAATAGGGGTAAATTGCATAAACCTATTTTGCGCTGAGTTAACGAATACCGTTTGAATCAGTGTAATGCTAAATGCGGCTGAAAGTATTTGCCTGGTTTCATCAAACAGCCGCGTTAAAGCGAATTTGCCTTTTTTCATTCCCTGTCTAGAAAACTGCCTTCTCTGAGAAGTGCACTAACGAAGAGTAATCTCCATATTCTGAGCGTCCATTTACATCCACTTTCGCATGGAAGTTAAACCACTGGTTTCGATTATAGTCTGCTTATTCTTAGAAAAACTCTTACTAAATGACAAGACTCATAAGTGTTGCGCTAGTTTACTGTCACTTGAAATTCTTAAAAAAAAAACTTTTCCCGTTAACGTAAAAACATACCAGACCACTCTTGTCGTCGCCGTCAATAAATATTCCTCAGAAACCTTTTCCAAGCCCGATGTAAGTGCAAGAAGGAGGTCCGGGTGTAAAATTTCATTGGTATGCTAGAAAAAGAGCACCATTTCTTTTTATAACTTTTTTATCGAAAAATAACTGTTTCTCTCTTCTTTCAGAAAATGCAAATGTCATTACAAGCAGTAGTTCCCCAATAGCAGCTGCGTGCCTTCCACATGTTGAACTCAAAAAATTATGAATTCTGTAACGTTGAAACGTAGACCCGTATTCCCCTACTAAGCCCTTATGTAAGGGGAAAATACGGTTGGCATCTTCTATACCCAAGGAAAACAAGTGTTTGTCAAACGCCTTAGGAAAGCGCCATCGGGTAGTTGTCGGCTCAGCAGACCATAACTTCAGTAAAGCCATTCTTCGTCATTTCTGCTTTTCTTGTGTGTGTTTGGAGAAGGGGGGCACAATACGTGATTGTGAAGACCGTTAAAAATTCAATTTTTAGGCTTGCCGTTGCAGAGACGCATGCGGAAAGCCTTATCCTTGCCCAAGCCATGTTGTCTTTTTAACGACCTTTAGGGGCAGGGGTTGAGAGCTTCCGAAATGCACCCGCTAATGGGGCTCCCCATAATGAACGTCGTCTTTACGCGCTTGAAGAGACAGCAACTTCTGCTGTTTAAGGTTTCAGCCAGCTGCGGTGAGAATCTTCGTTCCTCCGCAGCCTCAATGTCGTAAAAACTGTGCCCATGCACGCTGCTCACTCCTTTAAAAAAAACTTCTTTCCTTTTTGAACAACGCATATTTCTGGCCGCCAGCACAACAGCGGCGCATACGTTGTTAACCTCGAATTATTAGTTCGCCGAATTTGTCTATTCGAACAACCAACTGCAAACAGTAAGCAGACACTACGTATATTGTTTACAGCACATCCCTTGTACAAATAACGGCAATAACATGGCCCCCGGTCACCAGGGCTACAGCCACCACTAATTACATACGAAACATTATTTCCTTTCGATGTAACTCAGCGATATTACTCATCGAAGCAAAGCTCAGCAGTAAAGTTTGTCAGAACCGTATGCTTTGGTGATGGTAATACTCTTAATGTATCCTCCATGTATTCTGTTGGTCATGATCTTCAGTAACATAAATTTCCCTTTATATATATTTACTAAATTTTAATTTAGTGCTACGTCTCCTATAGAGGATGCAATATTTTCATAACTCTTTAGCCCAACTATAAGAAAGCACAAGACATCAAGTTGCAAGATAAAACAAAGCAAGGTTGTACTCGGACATCGCGTCTGCTAAAACCTATAATCGTTGAACGAACTCATTTGTATGGAATATCCCAATACAACTAAATGTTATTGTCATGTAAACAACCACTGAACCGTATCGAGTATCTTTTCCGTTCTAACTATATGTAAGGTTGCATGACCTCTGCATATTGTTGTACAGGTTGCGCCGTTTTATCTTTTCCATTTGAGACATATTTTGAGTACATTTTATTGAAAGGTAATGTCGGTTTCTTAAATAATTCTTTCTTTGTTTTTAGTGTATTACATCGCAGTGTACTTGGCATCATAGTTGAAGCCACTTAATTGATGTTATATGCAATGCATTTTTAATGTTCACGCCCCATAAGATTCGCTGCACTACCGTATCGAAGCGGTCAACTCCTCTGTCAAGCTGTTCACGATTCCTTCTTTTGCACTGAAAAATAAGAAACGAAATGGATAAGATGGCATTACCTAGGCAGGTAAAACTGAGCAAGTAATCATACCAGTCATACTGTATTAGTTTGGGTTCGTCCCGATGTGTTGGCATTAGGAATAGCCATGGTCAACTATATGTGCATGGGATTGGCTTTGATCCAGGGCCACTTGACGGTGCTTTCCTAACCCCCCACCTCCTCCTGGTGCGCTAAGATCAGGGTAAGTAATAAAGGCAGTTCGTCTCATGCAAGAAATCTGAAGCGTAGTGATGCGATGCAGAGCGAGCCACAATGCACAGCCCTCGCATACAAAACAAATTCCTAGGCCATCGCTGTCAAGAATTGCGTGCGCATTTGCACTTACATCTTTACACGCATGCACACATTCTGCTTGTGTTTTTCTGGGGGTATTCAAAATAGCAGTAGCTCTTGACACCTCCCATCTTCTCCGATAATGTAGTACAATTCTGGCACCTTCTACAGAAGTGACAATAATGGTTTGGTTTAGTTTTAATGCTAAAGCCTTTAATGACTCATAGGTGTCCGTTCGGTGACACTAAGTTTTGAATCATCCTTGACAGCCACGCCGGGCACGTGAGAAACTTATCTTAGTTTTCCTTGTCTAGCGTCATGCCAGCGCGGTTTTCATCGGAACCACCGTCAATGTTTACATTTAAGCTAACAGTGAAGATTTTTAGTCAGTGGTAGATAGTTACCGATAATGGCAATGGTAGGTAGTGATAGTTACAATGATGATAATAGCAGATATTACTGTGATGTCATCACTCGGCCGTGACATGAGGATGACCGAATGGGGCATCCTCATGACATCACAACCGCCCATGACGTCTCTTGCACATATACAAAGCTGACCCCGCCTGGCGTCCGATCCAGGCACCCTTTCCGCGTTTTTCATATGGCGCTTCCTTGAACGCCGCGCCAAACAGCATACAGAAGATGCAGTAGAGCAGGAATGAGCGGCATGTCAAATTGCTTTGCAGGATGGATAGATGGATAAAGCTTTTCATTAAGTTCCAAAAGGCTATCTTTGAGCCATGATGGGTGGACCTCCTACTCCGAAGGAAAATACGCAGTATTAATAATTGGTTCATAGGAAGGGAAGGCGCAGTATCTGTCACCCTTGTTTTATTGACACCTAAGCCGCGCCGTAAAGGTAGGGAGGAAAGTGGAAGTAAGAGTGGAAAGAGAGAGAAAGAAGAGCCGTAGTATAGGGCTACTGAATAATTTCGGCCACCTGGGGATCTTTAACGTGCGCTGACATCGCACAGCGACCGGAGGGGTGCCTTCTCCTAGCCCTATTGGGCTGGGACTGGTAGGTCACCGCCACTTGCGAAAGGGGCTAGCCAGCCACCGGATTTCTATCTGTTTTAAGCCGTCGTTGCTCCCACTACCGTTTCGGTTGTGTACGACGGTTGTTGCGACGCACCTATTTCTCTCTTTCTTCTTTTCCTTCTGTATGTTCTCTTCTGTCCGCATGCGGCAGCGGAGCTGGCTCAGCTAAGCCAGTAGCAGGCCTGTGCATTTGCTTTTCCTTCTTCCTACTGTCGCAACAACAACATCACACAGCACAGCGCAGTATCTGTCACAATTCTCCGCGGACACCTGCACTGCACCTCAAGAGAATTAACGATTGATTGTGGGAGTGAAAAAAGAGAGAAAGAAGTACCGGTAGTGAAAGGCTTCGGGCCCCGGCGCAATAAAGGCTTTCGCATCATCGCTTTAGTGGCCCAAAGTGGCCCCTAGAGTCTTTTTGTTTCAATTTACAGGTTTAGCGTCCCAAAAGCACTCAGGCTATGCGGAACGTCATAGTGGAGGAAAACAAAAATTTTGACCACTTAAGACGCTTTAACATGCACTAACATAGCATAGACAACAGGTACCTTGCTTTTCTCCTCCATAGAAAAGGCGCCGGCACGGCGAGGATTGAGGACATGTTTGGGGGATCAGCTGTCTAGCGCCCCAACCCCTAAGCCACTGCGGTGGAGGTTATGAAGCAATATTATGTATTTTCGAATACGTTTTAACTGCTCTGCCTAAGCACCGAATTTTTCCTTCGCTGAATCTTTTGCCCTTGTACTCCCACTTTCTTTCAGTTCGTTGATCAAGTGAACAGAATGCTGACTGCCTACATGACCAGGCTAAAGGACACTGAATGACACACTGTTTTCGCAACAGGCCGCGTTCCTAAGGTCAACTCCTACAATAGAGCAGAGCGCTTCGTCTGAACCGAGATAACCTCAGAAGCAAATAGTATAGAAAATTTGTAAAGGGCAAGGGTTGCTAAATGCCGAGCATTCTGACTGTAGGTACAGCTCCTAATCGTCTAGTGTGTTCTAGCATCATTTATGGTTGTCGGCACTCATTTATTTTACCACTGAACGATATATCATAACTGAGCGACCGCCATTAATATCATTGTCAGTTATTGAGGCAGCCATCCATCATTATGCCGGAGCCGTAGGGGCCAGTAAACTGCCAAACACGCAATGTCTTGCACTAACATCACATCCGTGTTACATTTATAACTTCAGTCACCTGACCTCAGTGCCGAGCGTAGCACATGGTGTGCGAAGCGAAACGACGCCATTACAGTTGTCTTGGACACCTTCAGGGAAATCGCGCTGCGCAGTGGACACTTGACACCGTGTTTTACGCCAACTCCTCTTTCAAACCGCCACCGCGAGAGAGTCCGTAATAATTTGGCAGAAACGAATTATATATGTTTTTCTTTATACAGTAATGCACAAGCTTTAAAACCTTTCATTTGCTGTCTGCTATGCGTTCTTAGGACTTCGGGTTGATAATTTACGTCGTTCTCTATAAAGTCGTGGAACTCGGCATTTTCAAGGAGAGGTAAAAAAGTGCTGGAAGATATATATAGAGGGTACACAGCAACCATAGTGCTGCATAAAGAAAGTAACAAAATTCCTATAAAGAAAGGTGTTAGACAAGGAGACACGACCTCCAAAGTACTATTCACAGCTTGTTTAGAAGAAGTATTCAGAGACTTGGAATGGGAGCAGTTAGGGATAAGAGTAGATGGAGAATACCTCAGTAATCTTCGATTTGCTGATGACATAGCCTTGCTAAGTAACTCAGGGAGTGAATTGCAAAGAATGATTGATGACCTATAGACAGCAAAAGTAAAAACGTAGTCTTTAAAATCAATATTCAGAAGGCTAAGGTAACGTTCAATAGCCTAGGGAAGGAACAGCAGTTTACGTTAGGTAGCGAAGCACTGGAAATAGGCGAACATATCTATTTAGGACAGGTAGTAACCGCACATCCGGACCATGAAAGGAAAATAACAAGGAGAATAAGACCGGGATGGAGCGCATTTCGCAAGCACTACCAGATTATGACTAGCAGATTACCGGTATCGCTCAAGAGGAAAGCATACAACAGTTGCATCTTACCTGTACTTACCTATGGGGCTGAAACGTGGAAGCTAACAAAGAGGGTTCTACTTAAGTTGAGGATAACGCAGAGGGCTATGGAAAGAAAAATGGTAGGGATAACGTTAAGAGATAAGAAACGTGCCGAGGGGGTCAGAGAAATAACTCAGGTCAATTACATCCTAATGGAAATCAAGAAGAAATGGGCATGGGCAGGACATGTAGCGCGAAAAAAGGATAACCGATGTTAGATTAGGGCAACAAACTGGATTCCAAGGGAAGGAAAGCGTAACAGGGGGCGGCAGAAAATTAGGTGAGCGGATGAGGTTAAGAAGTTTGCAAGGGTCAAGTAGATGCAGCTCGCACAGGACCGGAATATGGGAGAGGCCTTCGTCCAGCTGTGGGTATAGTCAGGCTGAGGATGATGATGATGATCATCATCATGAAAAAAAGTAACGCAGTAACCCAAGGCTGTCGCGCTGGAACCGCCGTTGCTACAATTTGGAGGATTCCAAACATGCTAAATAGGCGCACGAGAGCTTTCGGAAGATACATGCAAAAAACCAGCAGCCGCTGACAGCAAGGAAGCATGGAGGAGTATTTTATTTGCTCTTGTGTATGTGTGATAACGATGTAATCATGATGAAAAAAGATTGGAACTTACAAGGCAAACAGCCAAATGCCGCCGGTTGGATCCATACCCAAGACCTCCGAATTTCTCGTTTATAAATTACGAGCTGAGAAACGGAGACTACTGTTTATTCTTCTACTTTATAATGTTCCGTATAACCTAACATCTGGAGTGTTCGCAAACACCACACTCGCTCATAGAGAGGGACATGGAACATCTTGTGCTACCGCGAGCGACACGTGGAACGCGATCTAACAGGGATGAAGGGGGCTGTTAGATAACCCTCTTACGCTAAACATATGAAATCAAAGCTGCGAGATAGAAGATCCTCGATTGGCTAATCGCCGAAGAAATTTTCGCCCGCAGGATGCGGCGGACATCTTCTCCCTTTCATTCACGGGGAGCTCTCATCCTTGCCCTTCTGGCCTCCTTCCCCTGGAGCTGCTTCGGAGAGGGCTGAGGTGAGGAGGACTGGCCTAGCATGCCGGGCGGCCCCTCTATCCACCTTCCCTCTCCCCTCGACGGACAGCGTCTGCTTCATGGGAAAGACGACGCCGCGACGTCGAAGCGCGCGGATGCTACAACGACGGAGGAACATTGGTGGTGGTGGTGACTATGGTTTATTTTTGGGGAGGGGGTACTGGTCACGTCTTATGTTAGCCATCTTTGTGGCAAGGAGGAACATTGGGAACTCCCAATAAACAGCTTGGCTCGCGTTCCCCCTCCCACAGATGTGGCCTGAGCTAGCGGCGTGTCTTTCGGCTCTAAGAGCAAAGCACGAGCACCGTAGAAGCCCAACAAGGAAGAATGAGGGACCTTTTATGAGATACATGCAAAAGGATACAGCCACTCACATTAGGAAGGCATTGAAGTGAACGTACCGTAAAGTATACACGCAACATAAATACCCAAGAAAGGAAAAGATGAAAAGATTGAGCAGCCTTCACCGTAGTTTTTACAGTACCGGACTTGAAATTTGGAAATGGTCGGTTTGGATTCCACCGAAGCCATGCATTTGTTTTTTCCTTCTAATTTCGGACCAATTGTATCCACAAGTGCAGTATTATTTAATATTAATGAACAATAAAAATGCTTTATTGTGCATTCTTTTTTTTTTCCTTTTTTTGGTGTCAGTGAATCCTGGTTTTCTTTTTCTATATCTGATAACGAACTCCTTATTTCCCCTTCATTTGTTCGGTGATTAGCTTTTGGAAGGTATGACAATTCGCAAGACGACTGCAGCTTAGAAGAACACAAAATTCACATAGGCCAAAAATCATCGCGCAGGGAAAAAGAGAAAGAAACAAAACAGCCATCAGCAAGCGCCGGCTACAAAGGTCGACGGCGTGAGACAGGCGAACTGAGCATTGAACGGAGGCACGGTCCGGAATCGAAGCAACAAATAAGTCGTTAATATAGGAATGAAAGAAATGTTGACGCTAAGACGCTAGTGCTGGAAATTTCAAGTGCAATATGAACAAACCAGATCAATTAAAAGAGGAAAGGAAGGACAGCACAGTTTAAGAAACAGCTGGAAGTAAGGTTAAAAGGAAGTAATGGTGACTCCAAATACGTATCTAAAAACAAACGATCGGTTCTGTTCAACATGCACGTATACATCATAATGACTTCTGCTTTAAAAAGTCACCAATATAACCTGATCATCGGCCCCCACTATTAATTTAGAAATATTTATGATATAAAGATACCGGAATCGGATGCAAAGTCGAAAGCACGAGAAATCGTTGCGTCCATTATCATATTCAAGGAAAAGCCTCTTTGAGCAACCCCACCATCAAAGTCGGCCCCTAATTTGCGAGTCCGTCTTCCGCAAACGGAGAGAGGAATGAAGGCGGTAAGCCTGTGTATGCAGTACTGCGGATAGTCGAAGGGAACGACTTCCTGTTCTAGAAGACTGGCGTTTGGGACTGCGTTCGTACTATTACGCTGTTGTAGCCCTACAACAACTTTGCTGGCTCGAAGAAGGTAGCTGTGCTCAGCTTTTGCGTACTTTTTTGTACCTGATTTTTTGTCCATTTCACGTGCGTCTTGGTGTAAAAGCTGTACATGAGAAAACTCGAATGTTTTCAAAGAAACATCTGCTCTGTGATGCAAAATCTCTTTAATAATCAACGCATCAAGGCGCAAAAAGGCGCACATGTTGGCACACTATATCATAAAACGCTTATGCGCGTCAAAATTAGCAATTTCCTTAATTTTACCTCTCTTCAGACTGAAATTTGGCTTAGGCATCTTCAGCGAGAGACGCGAAAATTATTGAGCCAGCTGAGAGGGGCTAAAACCATGGGCCCACAGGAAAGTAATAAACTCGACATGCGTTCTATCGCGCTTGCACATTCCCCCAGAGACGCGAAAATTATTTAGCCAGCTGAGAGGGGCTAAAACCCACAGGAAAGTAATGAACTCGACATGAGTTCTATTGTGCTTGAACCTTCCCCCTTTGTCACGTAATGAATAAAAATGGATCGGCACATTCAACAGCAGCTGCTTGAACTGACATTCGCGGTCGACCGCGTTCACATCCTTCAACAACTGGCCCCAGCCCCACAGGTTAAGAGCGATGACGGGACATGCGCCATACGCGGTCAGCGCTTATTGGAGTCACGCCGAACATTCCGCCGGGACCTAGAAAGCTCTGACACCGGCCATATTATGAATGAGGAGAGTCGGCGAGTTCTCGCGTGCAGCCTCTCCCATGGGGGTGGCTTGCGCTAGTGCCCATCGCACACAATGCAGGCTCATTGCTCTCGGCTCGTCAGTACAGCGCCTGCCGCGGTAGCCCGCACAAAGACATCTCATCGAGCTTCCTTCAGCGACGATCGTTTGGACTTCTTTACTTCGGTTGTTGAGCGTGTGCTGTCGCAGTGGTCACGCAGCACTCATCGCTGTCTATGCCAGCTGTCCTGCGTGCCTCCTCTGTCGCCGCGCCTTTCTGAGATGAAGACGCAGCATTCTTCGGATTCCTCGACTGCGGGATTTCCCCTGCGAGTGGAGGAAGCATAACTTCTGGCGAATGTGCTTGCTTTTATGCCCTGCCGTCAGCTATTTTCTGTGTGAATGTACAATCTTTGTCGAAAGTATACGGCCCAAGAGGTTTGCTTCTAAGCACTGTAATACGGCTGCTAGCAGCAATACTGGAATATGAATGGAAGCTAGAGGAGAATGAGGGCAAGATTTGTCATCTACGAGATTTAGAACGCTAGAGTTGCTTTACGAGCCTAATCACTGGGCTTAGAACCGAAATCATTGGGCCAAGACTGTACATACACGCACGCACGTACACAGGCGTTTGAGCATGTAACATAAACAAAAGCAGGGAACTGTCTGGGATACTGCGAAAGCGGCAAAGGCCCAAAGATGGCTACACAGTATGAAAGAGCACTGAGCGAGGGTAAAGGTGCAGCCTCAGTTCGAAAGTTTTACGAACTGAGGCTCCCCCTCTACCCTTGTTCAGTGCTCTTTCATAATGGTCATTCTCGTTACTTTTACTACGTATCGTTTGAACCTTTCTTCGGAGCAATTTTTTCCCGGTGCCAGCGTTGGCTCACCAACTGAGGACTCGTAGCTGATAAGGTTGCATCAAACAGTAAGATGGAATAGCCGTATGCTGATTGGTCGACGAAATTTGTGGCGTCATAAACCACGTGACACTGTTTTGTTAGCAGCAACGCTGGTAGGTGGTAGTTAGGATTCACACTTAAGAAAAGGTCCGATGTCGACTTCGGTTTTCCGGTTCGGTGCTCACAGCAGTTATGTGGAAAGAAAACGCGGGACGAAAAATAGGGGGTCAAGTGCGGGAAGTGGCGGCAATGGACAGGGGGAGAGCGGATTCGGGGAAACGAACACTTGCTGTTTGATTAGCTTGTCTTCCGTTGTCTTTGAACCAGAAAGCCAAAAAGGAGAATCAGCACGAATGAAGGAGGACGACCTGATTAGAAGCGCTGACTAGCAATCTTATTTGAAAAGAGAACAAGATATTTATAAAGTTTTCTGTCAGAACACATGACGTAGCAAGTTAGGCAAGAACCATTCTGATAGTACAAGGTCTCACGTGACTACAAAGCTATTTTTTGATGACATCTTGAGGGGGGGGGGGGGGAGAGAATTGAAGGTCGCGAAGAAGAAAGGCCAACAAGAAACTCGCTATACAAACCAATGCTGATAAATAAAGGTGCACCTGAAGCTAAAAACTAAAAAGATATAAAATAAGTGAAAGCTCAGCCTGCAATAAGGCTACAAAAACTGAAGATAAAAAACGAAACCGTGGAATCATAGATATAGTATGCAGGTGATGGAAAAACTCAAAATGGCGAAAAACATGAAATATGAAATAGGTGATGAAGTGTCGCGCTCTGAAAATGTGTAATTGCCTTTGAGATAGGCTTTGTTCCTTTGCTTTTTTTCTGATAAATAAACTGAAGGTTTGTTTATGTACCCGTCCTTCAATGCTGTATATTTGCTGCTTCAATGATTTCCCGTGAAAGGGTGTTTCTGTTCCGATTAATTGCTTTTAGTTTTCAAAATTTGTGTGAACAGCCTGTTTCGGACTAGCTGCAATCACGACAATAAATTCCAAGATCGCGGCACTTCTGAACAGATGCGTTATGGTCATGATCTTTTAGCCTTTCATTTAAATTACGGCCTCTTTGTTCAATATATTAATTTCCAAATGACTAGGGGATATAATACACTACACATTGAGTACACTCAACGAAATGTGGTTGGGGCCGGATGGTGTTGTTCCATTTTTTTTCTTGTTTCATTGACACGTTTTGAAAGCTGAAAAATTCGCTCTGTACCACTGAAAACTGCTTTAAAACCAGCTCGTTTCCCCCGTTACTTCACATTGTGTGATATTCGACGCAAGCAGGGTATTTTAAGTTTTAATATGGTGCTTTATCTCCGAATTTTCCTTCTCCATCGCCATTTGTTCGTAGCAAATTTCTTGTTAGCTGTTCCTCTTCGCCACCTTTAACTTTTCCCCTTTATGAGAAACGCGTGTGCACTCCTTACATATATTGGGACTTTGTAATATCAGAAAGGTTCTTGCCTGGCTTGCAACGTTATTGGTCCTGACGAGAAACTGTACAAATACCTTCTTGTTTCCTCGGAAGCAGAGTGGTTAGTTCCGCGCTTATGTACCCGTGTTCTCCTTCCTTTTCGTCCGGTGTCGCTTTTTGCGCCGGTTCATAAAGATTGATAAAAGGAGACTTCAATGAACGGAGATTGGTAGGCAGCAAGAGCGATGCGATGAGGTGGAGGAAGCGGATCTAGGAAGAATAAGGAGTGGATAAAAGGACAGGATAAAATATAGAGAGTGGCGAGAGGAAGCGGAGAGCCTCCTCTCCCCACAGCGGAGAGAGGAAGAGAAAGCAACTCATGGCGGCCGTAGCTATGATACACCCATGCTGCAGCCCCTATTCGGTATCTTGAACAGGTGTTGCGTGTCGCGCGTACTCGTTTCATTCGACAGAAAACATATTCATGTCGTATGCAAAAGAAAACTAACGCTAGCTTGCATATGAATCTCACTTATCCGCTCTGAACTTCTCAATAAAAGACAAATAATTGCATAATCACTAAAGAGTAAATGAAAGGCATCCCGACAAAAACGCTAGTTCGCGTGAGGCTGCGTTAACTACGCGACGTCGGTAGCTGTCTGACAATAACCTGTCGAAGGTGCCTATCCCGCCCACTCTACGACTTAGTCTTGAGAGCGTTCAATAACGCCATGGGAGTCATGGCCCGCCTGAAGCGCATAGATCTGCAAATGCATTTTATTTTAACGGAGAAGAACGTATGGTCATAATAGGCAGGACAAGTTTCAAAAAGTATGCTCTAATATTTTCATGTTTCATGTTAAAGCGTCAAACATGTGCGCAGCAAGGCATAAAAAGAAACCTGCACGTAAATTATGGCGAGTGCTTTGGGACTTAGAGCTAGTGTTGCATGTTTTATAAAATCATTTCTTTTGTGAAGCCCGAAAATTACCCTACTTTTGTTTTTGTCTTTCGGTACCAATGTTTGCTAATAACTTTCTCTGGATTCTAGTGCGCTTCTTTGACGGCGTGAGGCAGAGTGTTAATCAGCCAGCAAGACGATCAATAAGTTGACTTTAAACGATTAAGGAATAGTGAGTTTATCATAACGTGCCAGCACAGAATAACATGTATGCCGACCGCACTTAGGTAAACGAAAGGTGCAGCAATGGCGTTTATTTCAATATTTAGAAACAAAAACAGTATACTTACTAGGTTTTCAGATAGCCTCAGAGGCGTCATGTGACGTAGCTTTTGTAATGTAACAACGTAACCATCGCCCTGGCTACGCCAAAATCAATGTACTGGGATTTCAGGCTTCTTATTTGTAAACTGTTATAAAAACAAGTCAACAGACATATATAGTCTGCATTGGAGCTTCGACAACGTCTAGAAGGATTTGCGGTTTGTATCATACGCCATAGTGAACAAATGAAGTGCAGCCCAAAAACTACTACCAAAGTGAGGCAGGTGTTGGTACTTCTCTATAAAAGCACTAGATTGTAAAGGAGGGCGGGGGAGGAGGAATAGAAGGATGGAGCTAAGGGTAGAACATGCGCAGTATAAAAAATACTTCGGTCCCTTGCAACGAATACTCACCACTGAGAGTCGAAAAAGCCACTAAAGTAACCTGCGACAAGAGGCCAACTGATGCATCAGGAACCCCTTTTGGCAGTTGACAATGAAAAAAGAATGCAAGTGCGCATTCCTTACTTATTTTTTTACCGGCCCGCTAATCTAGTACATAACAAGAGATGGAGGGAAGCACTCCTTCTCACTAAACGGCAGAAAACACTGCTGTGTTCCAAAATTACTTCTATAAAAAAAAAGCAAAATGTTAAGCTCACGTGAAACCGGCGCGGTAAGTTTGGGTATTTCGCGGTCTTTATGCACATTAGTGAAACCTCAGTTTTTCTATTGCAACCCGCATTCATCTCTTCAAGCT
Organism: Amblyomma maculatum; assembly: GCF_055883805.1. NCBI lineage: Eukaryota > Metazoa > Arthropoda > Arachnida > Ixodida > Ixodidae > Amblyomma > Amblyomma maculatum. The sequence goes on along the minus strand of NC_139347.1, from coordinate 43,363,142 downwards.
TGTATTGTATTTTAGGCTTTTAAATGCATGCAAGACCGATAATGAAGTGTTCGGGACATGAGCTCGCTACATTGCCAATTGCTTTTAAGACTCCAAGTTTCAATTTGCATGCGAACTATCCTCGATCGTTAATATACAAATATGCGCAAAGCTCTTCTCCTTTCACTTAGAAATGCTGATTAGATGGCACCGGTAGATTTAGAGCCCACAGAGTCTGACATCGACAGCAGCAGATAAATAAGCTTTCTATAAATTGGCCTAATTATTCCCCTTTCATCGTCTGACCAGGGCAGCGCTATCCTTTTATGAAGTTTCACAATTGTGCTTGAGTTGCAGGGACGTGTTCACTTCAGTCTGAGGCCGTTCTCTTGTTTCTTTTTTTCTGGCGAATTCGAAAGCTAATTACAAGAGCTTCGAACATTAAAGTCCACACGTTCCCTCTCACAGGCAACCACAAGACGCCTGAAACATGCCCGCCAATTTTTCATATGTTCAAGGCGTAGACATTAAAATAAAAGGTTTGTATATTTGGATTGGCTTAGCTAGGTTAGGGTGGGCTTGTTTTGGTTGATAGGCTCCAACGTCCTCATTCGGCAGTGGCTATGAGGGGCACTATATTGGAGTGCTCAGGACATTTTGACCACCTGCAGGGGTTATTTAGCGAGCACTGACGACACAGTACTGGCGCTTTACTCTTCGCTTACATTGAAATGCGGTCCCCGCATATTGGATCTACCCCGCATCCACGGGGTCAGCAGTCGAGGACCCCAACCATTTCAACACCAAGGCGAGGATTTAAATTAAACGCGTAACACTGTTGGCAAGCGCATACACCTGGTGATTAGAGAGGATTAACTAGATTGTAATTTCACACAAGTGGTATTTGAAATTTTATGTTACTTATCAGAACAGGAATATTTGAAAAGAAAATGCAGGACAACGGAGAAAAAATGGTAAATTGTCGCTGTGCAATGTATACCAGTGCTTAGAAGCGTTGAACAGGAGCTAATATTAGCACCAATGATTACGAAAGGAAAAGCTTTACCACTAACACTGTGTTCACACAACTTCAATGTTTTTACCATAAAAGCTTTCAAGAATCTGGCTCTTTAGTGCGGCCCCACATAATTCATGTCCCTTCGTTTGTCTCGTGCTTTCAATTGCATTTTTCTTCTATAACAACCATGGTATTAAAGACCAACCTTGAACATAAGCAATAACGGGCTGTGCATTTTGTGCTAAGAAAGTTTAAACTAGACATCAGTGAGACAGTTCAAAATTGCATTCGTAGTTTGACTCTGACATTTTGAATGCATGAAGTAAATGGCTGGAAATTACATCAGCTTTTTCTAATGTTCGCTGCTTTGCTTGTACCATAAACGTGGGTTTCTGTGTTGTGAAGACTCACTTCAGAACAAGAAGAATCCTGCTACTAAAGAATGCAGGTGCTTTTCAAGCTTCTCACCTCACTTGTAGCTTGCGGCGTTCGCTATTGTCTTCGTTCACCGGATTATATGTAAGCTCCGGCACATGTCAACAGTGCCCTATCAGTCGACTACCAAAAGTACGCTCTAACCGGATCGCGCCAGCCTGCACTTTCCAACAAGGTAATCCACGAAGCGAGAACAAAGTGGAACAATAAGGTCCGCTGGCTAGAATTAAGCTGGCTGTGTGAGTGTAATCTCAGTAGACCATAACAATGTCAAAGAGATTGTAGTTAAACTAGTTACCAAGACGTTCAACCGCAAATAATGACTCGGTGCAGTGCGCTTGGAGCTTGAATTTTTTATCAGACCAGCCACTCGCGTTCTTGGTCGACAGCGGTGGTGAACAAAAAGGGCGTAAGCCAGGGAGATTAACCGGAACGGTGTCTGGACTCGCACCCTGCATGCCAGGGAATTAAATAAAAAACAATGGGCAATGAAGAAATAAGGCAAAGCGAAGAAACTTTGATCACTGCCGGGACAAAGCCTCCGTATTGCGCGAAGCCCCACATAAGAGTTTGCGGCATTTGCAGAAGAAGGCAGCTTTGCCGGAAGCCTAGGACTGAATGCGAAGAGGCGCTCCTTCGACGCGTTGAAAAAAAAAGACAGGCTGCGTTTAATTACACCCGATCAATATCGCTATAGGCAGTAATTTTGACCCTTGGAGGTGTAGTTTCGAACCACATCGAAGATGTAAAGGAAAAGAGATGATATATTGTCAAAAGCTTCAAATTCTTTTTTCCTGTCTTTTACTTTTGTTCAGTTTTTTTCATCCATCACTGGCGAGCTCTGCATACCCGATCAACGCATGGGAGATGTCTCGACTACCCCTGCAGCGGACATCTCAAGCTTTATTATTCGTTACTTAGAGAAGAAAGCACAAAGCAGACAAAGTTCTACGTAATGGGGCCAAATATACATTTGCAGTCTGCTTCGATTCTACTTCAGATTTGGGGAAGAAAAGTGTATTTCTTGAAGTTTTTAAAGAAAAATAATTTGAAGTGTGACTTAAGAATGTGAGCGCTTATCTTTTATTTTCTAATAGCATATAGCAACCTGAACATTCATGCCACTTTATAAAAGCCAGGCATTGTGTATTACTGCTTTTTCAAGAGCCGCGTACAGAAGTCATGCCACGAGTAAGCCTTAAAGAACTCGTGTTTTTCTCGTTGGACGAGAGTTACGAAACCCACGTATGTATTTGATCGTTCAGATGTATTTTATGTGCACGTTCCTTTGTTGTTAATCATGTGCATTTCCTGTTTTGGTAAATTGTCGCCGCTCATGTGAATATATAATGTCTAATAAAACCTTTTCTAAACCGAAACCCAGATCAGGTCACAAGAAGCAAGCCACCCATTCCGGCCGCGGCAGCCGCATTTCGATGGAGGCGAAAAACAAGGCGATCGTGTGCTGTGGGATGTTAGTGCACATTAAAGAACCCCTGGTGGTCAAAATTTTCGAAACCTTGTACTACAGCGTCTCCCGTAGCCTGGGTAGCCTTGACACGTTACGGCCCATAAACCAAACCAAACCGCTGCTGGCCACCCAACAACTCCTAGCGCACGCGTTGGAATAACTGACTAAATAAGCAACATGAATGCAGCGGCACTTGACACAATGAAAACGCAGGGAAAGGAAGGAAGAATTCATTGTCATCTCTTGTCTATAGCTCCATTCATGCGGTTTGCTGTACGCGGCGAAACGGCATCAGGGTGATGTTATTTTCTCCATTTCATGGACCTGGCCCTTTTCTGCCCATACAGGCATCGTTAGCTCGAGACATCGAACCATGATGCATGTAGCCGCTGCAATATACGCTGCAATGACGGAAATCTTGTTTAGTAGGCGATTTAGGCGCCGTTTATTAGGTTAACACACATAGGGCGTTAGGTACGATCGGCATACCCACCTTCGCGAACATAATAATAGTTTCGAACCCAACGACACTGATCCATGTCTAGCTGCCCAATGTCTAACGAGCAGAGTGCTCTCAAAGAGCGTTCAACAAGGAAGCTGTACAAATACTTGGATAAGGCAACGCCAGGACTACTGCTAGTACTGACGTTCCCTCCAACTCTGTACTTCGCCAGTAATCTTTAATTTAGGACCCAATTTCCAACTATCCCTTCTAAAGACGTTTAGCCTCAAGGGTGCAAACATGCATTCTTCCTTCATTCTTTGAATGTAAAACTATTTATCCCTCCATTAATACCGTCTCCTTAGTTTAGATTGTCAACCGATATCTTCATATCCTACGCAACCGGAATGCCTCTTTAAACCTCCGATGGGATTCACATGCGCAGGTTTCTTACCCAAGCTATAAACACAAGGAAGCCGAGCACCCGATAGGCAGCTACTCGGAGATATAGAAACACGCAACGCCTGCCAGAAGATTTCAGGAGGATATCGGTGAAGCAGTGGGTTCTCTATCTTCATTCCGCGCGGCACGTGAAAACATACCACTCCACTCCTCGGCGGCGACGTCGTGCTCTTGAACGTTAAAATGGGCCGTAACAGCGAAAGTAACACGGGGGGAGGAAATAAATGATCCCAACCTGGAACCACTGCAGTATAAACGATATAAGGTGCAAACTGACTAAAAGGCTCCTCACGAGTGCATTTGGTCCACTTTGATGCAAAACTCAACCTGATTAGGTTATTGCTTATTTGAAGTAGGATTGGCGTACAGGTATCCTTGGTATATGGGGCACAGTTCTGATCATTTTTTCAAAATAAGAGACTCATACGTTCGCATACAATTAGAGTGTGTTTTGCCTTGTTTTTCTATTCAGGTTGGTTTAATAAAATACTACTCATATTTCTGAAAACCAGGACGCATGAATTAGTAAACTTACCATAGTCTTAAGCGCTAACGATATTGCATATAGGAACAGATGCACTGCATATTATTTGTTGTTCTCTTTCTTGCATGTTTGTGTACTTCTTATTTCCATTCTTCATAAGCGATTAGAGGCACTGATGCGTACAAGAACCATGCACTATGGCTAGTAAAATCGGTTGTGAGTCAGCGCTCGTAGCGTCTCTGGCTTTCTTTAACTGTCATGTTTTATTCGTGCTGTGTTTACTGTAACAAAACATTGTTGCGAAATGACTCCGATTCAGCCTCAGTTTCTTTCTAGGTTGAGAAATAGATCTTCGACCAGAATAAAAAGGAGCCAGGCTAGCACAGTGCACTTGCATAGTCATAGATGTGCACAAACTATATATAGCAGTGAGGCCATGATAACATTATAGAAGTAGCGAAAAAAGGCTTATGGAGAAAAGCTATGAAGCAAAATGACCACTAGGCAAAAAACGCGTCTGTTCCTCTTTATTTCATTCTGAATTAGTGGCAAGTCAGGCACCATGAAATAGTCGGTTCTCTCATCTCAAATTCTAATTCTCACGTCGCTAAGTAGGTTCTCTGGGGAATATACAGATAGAAGTGAAGAAGCATACGATAATTTGGTCACATTTGTCCTTTCCTTGCAGTATATAACGAAGAAGACGTAGATTCTAGGCGGCATTCTGCTCTATACCTAGACAGATTCTATAGCCTTATGCAGAAAGTATTCCAGCGATAAACGCGCGGCCCTAATTGCACCTTTTAACGGCTCATCCTGCCGTACTGACTTCCCTTGACAGCCTGCCTTTCGCCGGGTCGCAGTGCTTGGTTGCTCCCGTGGCGATGAACGGCGAGACATTCCTCCGGTTTTACGCGAGGCAGCGAGAATGCTGGTCCCTGCTCAGAATCTCTTCATGACACGACCGTTATATCCCCGGCGCCTGAAAGCCCGAAAGCACACTCAAAATAAAGGCCAAAAAATGTCACGTATTCAATAGCTGGCAGAATGTCACGAGTTTCGCTCCTTGTTGCTCTGTCCTTGCATATAGGTAAAGATGCTCTCGGGACTATCAGAGTGGATGCGAAAGTGTGGGTTCCTGGAACGCAGCCGTCCTCGACGCCTGGAGATGCGTTTTGCCATGGTAAGTAGTTAAGCCAATTACGAGTGCAGGAGCTGAGGGGAATCGCGCCTCAATCGAAGTATCACCCGTGCCCATAGTTACCTCCTTCTGCATCGCTGGACATTATTAAGCATAAAAGACATCCAACTTTGTGTTCTGAAACTCTGCTAGAACTCGAGCTCAGGGTACTTAGACTGCATGAAGTCCTGAGTGAGGTGGTACTGTGATGCGTTAATGAGCCCATCTTAACTTGCGGCACTTGCAACCTTTAATTTCGGCTACTCACCTCAAATTTAATCGAATCAAAACTGTTCCGAACAAAAAACTGAAATATTACCTCTGCATCTTTAACAAAATTCATACTGAAAATTAATGTCTTTAAGAAGTTATACAAATGAGCGCCTCAAAACTTTTACCGAGGAGGCACTGGTGTTGCTTGTCAAATAGGTGAAAGAATAATATGCTACCGTAAAGTGCATTTTCAATTATTTCATGTTAAAGCAACACACTGTTCCTTTCTTTTAAAGGAAAGGTTTTCGCGCGAACTTTTTGTTCGAGTGTGCAAAGTAGCGCCGCAAAGAGGCCAGAGACTAAATAAAACTATAACTTAAGTAACTATCGTGGCCTTCCCGATGGTTGTGATTTCACCTCTATAAATAAATAGTACTTAAAAGCGTTCGCTCCTTTTGAACAATGTGGTACTCAGTCTTTCGGCAAGAACCCTCTGTTTGAATGCATGACATTCCAGACTGCAAAGTTGAGCACGTGCAATCGTTTGAACGCGTATATAACATTGTAAGATTGCAGTCGTAAAACAAAAAGCAAGAAAACATAACGGCTGAGTTTACACACCTTGTTGCTACGTGCAAATGGCGAAAGTCACGCAATACACTTAACTTTTGACAGAAAAAGAATTTCCAGCCTTCTATTGCTGGCGGCTCAAGGAGCTTCAGGACACTAACATGTCTCGCTCACAGATTGATTCACCTACAAGCTGCTCTTTCCTCAAAGGCATGACCGCTGAGATACAAGCACTACGTACCGTTCCCTCTTGCTGCACGTATGCAGCGGTTTGTTGCAAACATATAACCGCTACACGCGCAGGTTTCTGAATGAGAATAACCGGAGCCGACAAGTCTCCAGCATTCCATTTAGAGTGGTGCCTGAACACACGAGAGCGGCCAGCGTCATTGTATGTGTAACCCGAGCCGCACAATAAAATGCGGTGCCCGCAGAGGACGCGACCCGAAGCCGCAGAGCACGCACAGGACGCCCGCCCTTGTTAGGCGCGTTTACACGCTTCCTGGGCGCTCGAAACGGAGCAGGGGATGCAGGGTAAGAAGGGGAGAAGTTGAACGAGGGTGCGAATTCCCCGCAGAGAGTACGTGTCTTGCCCAGACGCCCTGCGGCATCACTCGCGGTGTGCATACATTTTACATGCGGCGGAAAATGCCACTTGTTTGAAGAGAACCGTTTCGCTGTGTCGAGACGCCTCCACGGTATAGCTTCTGTTTATACTATTTTGTATCGAATAACAAATCCCCTCTTTTCCCGGGCAGCTCTCTCCTACGCAATCAGAGGTCCCATTGGAGTCGTCTCGGTCTTTTTTCGCGGCTTCTGGAAACTCGAGAGCTGGTATCAGGTGTGTAAACCATGCATTGAGTCCTCGCAGCTACTTTATTTATGTAAATATATACCCACATATTTAGGTTTATAAAGGCCTTCTCAGCGGTCTGGACTTGATAACTGTGCACCGCCAGCCGCCAAACATCTCTTTATATATATATATATATATATATATATAGAGAGAGAGAGAGAGAGAGAGACAGAGCGAAGGGTACGCTTCATTTAAAGAAACATTTTATTGGACTCGACGTTTCGACCAGAAGCGGCCAAGTACGTTAAATGTTCTCGCATCCTATATATATATATATATATATATATATATATATATATATATATATATATATATATATATATATATATATATATATATATATATATACATACATATAAAAGAAATGTATAGCGGCTTGTCTGCGGAGGTATATATATCCCAAGACATAGGTGCCCCCCCCCCCCCCCCCCCCCAAGGTATATATTCACGTTTCGTTGTTATACGCACAGCTCGTTTACTCATATAGAAAAGAAAGACGCCTGGAAGGTACGTGGTGTCAGCTTTTGTTGAAGCCGTTTACTACTTCGAGGCATAGTGATCAGTTTTGTGTCAGTGCTCAATATCTTGCTGGAAAAAAAAAAGGAAAGAATATCACACGTATGTATTTTTAAATCCAAATCCACTTTATTTCCAACCTACAAGTTGGGGGCCCCCAGGGAAAAAGCTGTCGCAGACAGCTTGACTGGGCCCTGGGGGCCTACAGGCAGCATCTCGCAGAGGATTTCACAACACAGTCAAAAATGAATATGTACATGAGATCAAAATCAAAAGAATTATACACACATCAGATATCAGAAATGAATATGAACATCGCAGTATTTATTCATTGCCTCACCATAAAATTTGTTAATTCATGTCTAAATGTGTTAAGCGGGGCAGTAAAGTCAATGTGGGCTTTAAGTTTATTATAAAGTGATGGTATGCGTTGTACATCATGCAGTTGTACATCATGCAGTTGTACATCATGGTATGACTCGGGCACCCCCTTTATGGCAGAACTGACTAACATAACCTTGAGATGTAACGTCACTTGTTATGAAAGTTTGCGGGATAAAAAAAAACAGTGATCACTCTCGAATACGGAGGAACATTGGAAAACGAAGGCATTACACTTTTCGTCTTTTTCTACATCTCTAAATACTTATCCATAAATTGGTCCAAAGAAGAAGCACTTCGCTTCCGCGAGGTGACTGAACCTCTTCCTAGCGTACGTTATTCGACAAGCCATTAACTCCAGCTCAAATATATTTCTGTGTACAAGGTACAGTAAGTTGCGTTGAATATGGTTTCTTGTTCAGTTCCTAATTTTTCAACACCTCCTATCGTTTTGTATTTAACGATTTGACTGCCTCATCCAAAAATATAGCTCCTCGCATTTTTTAAAACATTCCAAGAAACGTTGAGTGATGGAATCCTATAAGCAGTCTTTGTTATGCACGCTCTTCCTCTTGTTTTCGTTTTTGCCAATGTTTCCTCGGTTGTAGCCTATGTTCAACCTCTTCCAATCGTGTGGTTTCTGAGGCCTGCATTTCTGGACACGTTCATAGACGGTAGAAAATATACTCCTATTATTTCTGCACGCTATCTGTCACCAGTCAAACTGCAAACAAAAAAAAAAACACATACACTACTTTTTTTCATCTCAGCAAACTCAAAACAAAACTGATGCAATTACCTGAATTATTGCTTGATAGCCAACAAAGGACCAGTACTCAGTTTTCTTTTATGATCATGAATTACATGGAGAATTTGAAATAACCAAAGTGCAATGCGAGGCAAAAGTTATTTGGCGCCTGGACTGCTCTAGAAATGGAGCTTGTCTTTTTTCAGTAAAACCGTGTAAGTGGTTTATTTTAAATCTGTTCATTAATCTCTCTAACATAATTTCCTTGACAACCTGCTTTTTGCTTGGCTAAACGTTCCTTTCAGAAAGAAAAATGCGTCAAGGAAGCAAGTTTAACGAATCCACGATTCATTGATGCAAATGGTTTCTTTTTCTACGTACAGCAGGTTTATGTCCTAAGCTCAGTTGTATATGTCTCACACTGCAGTATTATTGTGTCAAGTCAGTCATATTATAAGTAATGCCACGACCGTATATTTCCAATAAATGAAAATTGAGTTACCACATAAGCACCGACTTTAAGGCCATGACGAGGCAACGTTTATTGGTCTCGTCTGCGGCTCCCCTTGCGGATTCTTGTTCGAGTCAGACACCTCTGGCTGTCAGGCACTGCTACTCGATTAGTCACTGGTCCCTTAATTATCTCTCAGGTATTCCGCACACACGACTATGCAGTACTAATCAACCATATAATGCTGAAAAACACCTGATATATATTTAGGGACTCATAAGGTTGGATTCCCATTGTAAACTACCTTCCTCGGGGGTATTCCCGAGCTAGTAGCTGCTGCCATATTAGCCATACCACGTGGTCATGTGATGTTACAATACCGCCAACCAGTCCATTCTAGGGCATGTCCCCCGCTAACTACAATTTGTGAGAGGAAAGCGCGTTATTTTCTTTTGCGCATAACACCACCAACGCCAAGCACGACAGCACCGACAGTTGACGTTTTAGATAACGGGTTAGTTAATGCTATCACGTCAATTAAACGTATAGACGATCAATGCGAAAATGGGTGCAGTTTGCGTTAGCATTAGTGTTTCCCACGAACGAAGCAGACATTGCCGCTGACGGGTTCATACCATGAAAGCGTGATAAGTCCATCAATCTTCATGTGACACGACGTGTCTCGCTACATTTACTATATCCAATCAATTAATCGAAGTGGGATACTCCGTACTTTAACTCCACTCTCCTCCCCGATACGACATCCGTCGATTTCAACATCTTTTGTTTTGCCTCTATCTTTTCTCTGAGAATAAAGGGAAGCATTTCCTTCTCTACAATTATATGCCTGCCAAACGAGGCAGCATACAGACGGACAAATATTTCAGCTGGTGGCTCTAATGATAACTCATTATTAAACAAAATGGCCGACTTTTGCAACCATTATAATGCTGTCCGGATGAACTGTACATGCTTGATAAGCGAATGAAAGGTGCTTAAAGGAGTAGTAAAATATGATTCCTTTATTGATCCATTGAAGGTCCCATTAGGGGCATTACATATATTACATATAAAAAGGGGGGGGGGGGGGAGAAAAGGGTGTGAATATATAGTCATATACATAAGCACGTGAACATAAAAACACATAAATTCAATCACAGTGACAAACTGAGCAGAAAATGTGAGGAGTTAGATTAATACCCCCGAAAATATGGAGACCCCAAAAGTTAATAAATAAAAATATTATATATGTCGAAAAGAACCACACTAACTGTAAGCGGAGAGCTACAATACACATGATAATGCAACACCTAAAAAATAATCGGATCACGGAGAGAAGAGCTCGAGGAAAAGTGACTATAACAGGTTGAAATGCTCAGTTATTAGCGGCCTAAATTTGGAAGGATTAGATTCTATAACAATGCTTTTGGGAAGAATGATCCATTCTTCAATCGTGATAGGCAGAAAATATTTGTTGAAAGCGTTCGAAGAACCATGAAAACGCTGAAGGTTAAGGGAGTCGCGGCGAAAATGATAAAATCTTCAGCATTTTAACAAACCTGTGGACATAAAGCTAGGTTTCACTGTCAAGCCCTTAACTGCACGCCGTTCGTCAATCGTACACACACAATGGAACCGGATTGAGGACGCTTATAGGGAACCCGTTTCTATGCCCTATCCGGAAAATTGCCCAACTCCGCAACACACCGCCAGGTGCACGCGCCGTCTTCTACACAGCTCTAAAGCTCTTGTACCTTGTTATAGGGGTTCTCTTATTTAATTTTCTTTAACCAGGTCCTCATCACTGATAATCCAGCTCTGGCGGCTGTCCATTTTGCAACGCGTGTGGTTCAATATACACAGTATATTATCTACCGTGCTACTGCTGCGTGTTCAGCGCCGAAGGGCTAACTCTCTGTCGCAATTTATTAGCCCCCAGATACCTGCCGTCTGGCTGGTAATGACACCACTGTACGGCGGCCGCATAGACTGGATGCCATCAAGCGTGCACAGCCCTTTTCGAATGCCTGATAGTGTACTTTGGTTGAGCGATGCCTTGTAACTTTTCAGCCCCCAAAATCATTACTTGATTTCCTTGATTCGCATTCCAAGCTTAGATTTCATCGTTCCGTTACGGATACCTCTTCCCTTTCCCTCATCACACGCTAGCGAAGAAGAACACTGTCTTGTTAATCTTGTTAACTTCTCTGCTCTCCTTTTTCTCTCTACTAACAATAACCTTAGCGAGCAATAAGCGAAATACTGTTACGTGGTGGCATGGCAAACGAAGAAACACGGCGACACCGCAGATTCAGGATTGAAATAGCGCAAAAAAAAAGGGACAACATAAAAGGAACACAGGACGACCGCTGTTGTTCCTTGTTTTTTGCGCTGTTTAGGTCATAAAAACATACCAACTAGCTCAACTCAATGTTTTGCTAGACGCAACAGAAAAAGAACTACGTTATGGCATGACGATGAGATATGCTTGAATCGTGGTATATGTACACTGGTAACGAAGGCTCTATAGACGCCCTTACGCACAAAACATGGCGGCTCGCGGGCGCCCCAGCGCCCCCTGAAAATTGGGGGCCAACTAAAGTTAGTGACGTGGAATAACGTCAGGACTACGTATATCATTGGCACGAATTATTATCGGTTTCCTGGATGCACCCTGCCGTATTTTCCAGGTCGTCCTTTTGAAGGTAGCCTTTCAGCGCTCGCCCACCTTTATCATTTTATTGGGCTCGAATCCTACTGTTTGAGTGCAATTGGCAGTCAAACCCAGCCATTAGAAGGTGGCACAGGAAGGTAGAACATCAGCACCTCTTCCAATGGAGCAGACCAGCATACTTGTACAGAATGACCTGTAAGGTGCTAGCGTAACCACACAATTTCCAATTGAGTGTCGAACAGGCACAGCTCGAAAGTATTCGTGCTTTCTAATATCAAGCCCACAAATACTATGATAAAGCATATAATCAAAACGAACAACAAAGCCAGCACTGACCAATCTATGTAAGTTACCATTGCGCAAACGTAACCCAGAATACACATGCAGACGGGAGATCAGGTGTGAAAACCCTGCGTATAGAGTTCTCGCTGTTACACGGTGTGTGAGTCCTTCACATGCCGCTACCTCAGTTTTATGTGGGCCAAGCGCTTTGAAAGAAACGAAAAGCATGCCACAAGGGCGCAACATGCAGACTTAGCAATGGCCGCACGTAGAACGAGGAAAGGACGGACTTACAAAACTGGGAAGCATCCTACCTAATAGCGATTATTGAGAAGCAACTTGCATGCAAGACAAAAACTTCGCAATTGGAACATTTTTAGACAAGCGAGCCAATTTCATATCATTCTCGCGAGCACCATTGCAGTCAACGCGACCGCAGCTATCAGAAACTGCTTCGTTGCAACGTACCTCAAGGCCATGGCCACCTTCGCAAGCACCGAGCAAGGCCTGAAAAGTCACACCAAGCCTAATGCAACATTAAGAGGGAACGCAGCTAGAGTGTTGCAAAATTAAAAAATAAAATGAAGAGTTTTATTAAAATAGCTTACCTCTTCCATAAGTTAATGTAAAACAAATTTGTTGTTCTTGTATTGGTGCGTAGCTTCTTAATTTGTAGTTTTATAATTCCTTTGTTCGAGTGTTTCTCCCACTAACCTCTGGCTGCGCTGCAGTCGCGCTAAGCTGCTTTTTGGCCCACCCTTCACCGTCAAGTTATTTCCGCCATGCTTTAATGACCAGCGCGAGCGCTCCGCGCTGAGCCACTGCCCGCTTCGTCGTCATCTTACCAATACATAAGGCAAACAAAAGACCTCACCAAACTCTGCGTCTCTAAACATACAAAACGTGCTGCGATTTTGCCTAAATGTGTTCTCTGTTCGACGACATGAACGTAAACGTTCTTTGAAGAGTACGAAATCCTGAAAGCACAGAATGGGAGTGGTGCCTTTCGTAAAAGAAAGTGGCGTTGGAATCCCGACAGTGAGTATAGCCAAAGAATTCTCACTCGAACCAGCAGAAGAGCTTTTTCTTTTCTTTATTTCACTCGTTACCGTGCAAGGGCTGAATACAATACTGGCCGCAAAATAAGGCCCGAAATACCCAAACTCGCTCATTTCCTCCTCTGCCAGTCGCTTCTCATTGCGGGCGGCTCATTTCTTATCGGCAAAACTCGTTAAGCGCGCGGTCCGCTCCTGTCTGTTTTCATCGACGTCTCCTGACAGTAATTGAATTGCCGCTCGTATTCCTCAGCCCCGTCCCGTTCCGCTCACCACTTTATCATTTTTGTGTTTGTCTGAAAGCAAGTAATCGTGAAGGTTTTCTTATAGGCGACCCGTGTTCAGAATTTTTCTCATTGTCTTTCATTGCCGGTGGACAGCGCTGAAACGGAGCTTCTTCGCGGTGTGTGCGCAAGCTGAAGCGCACACGAAGAAATTGGAACCGAAAAGGAGTGCTATGCAGTTCATTGCCTGAAGGTTTACTTTTAGAGATCGGTAATGTCCATGTCACTGGCACTTAGTGTTTTTGTCATTGAGAATACAATGTGAAAACTGTTAATTATCGGGAACGTTTTGGATACTTAAATGCCCTACTCGACCCCACCCTTGGCTGGTAAAGGCCGGACATGTAAATATTAATAAGGCGTTTAAGTTCCACCATAAGAATAGTACACGACAGCTGCCTCTGATCTTCTCCAAATACACACATAGCTATCATCACGCAGTCTCAGGAGAGCACTTTACGTGGAAGACTATTCTTTATTTGCATAAAACCCTGTTTTTGCCCAAGTCGCAAAAGCGGGAATTTTGTGGAATAGTCGGCAAAGTCTCTGTCTCGCACTGAAAGAGTCGTTGGTTCAAGTCTCGCCCTAAACATCAAATTCTTTCACCTTTCTTTCTTTCATCTTTATTTGAGACAATTCAGTACAAATTGGCTCAGGCGGCAATAGCAAAAGGCTCGGAAAGAGCCTGACTAGGCTATGCCACCCTGACAGCGTTGGTAACACATGCTTACTTGCGGCTGCACGTCATAAAGCGGGCCCAAACAAATACAACAATGTAAACATAGTAAGAGACACATTTTATTCGGTACTGTTCTAATCTTTTCGTGTAAGGACAAGGGCAAAAAAATATTTTGTTATGTAATAATACAAAGTAACTTCTTTGATACTAATAATAAGCACATGTTTTCAGAAAACAAAAATCAATGGGACTGCAAAGTAGCAAGCACCACATGCACACAGTAGAATGTAACTCACATAATGCATGATGAACACACCAAATAATGCAGAAAAATCGCATCGAGATTTTACTTACTCACACCCCTGTTCTGTTAGAAATATTGCTTTACCTAGCCTTTTGAATTGTTTTGGAGATACTGCAGAATGTAATATGTCCGCGTAGCTCATTGAGAAGTTCTGGTATTTGTGATGATAACCTCTCTAAGCCATAGTTTGTGCGTGACCTGACCTCAATATTACTTTCTGTCGTAGTTCATAGGGGGAATGCTTAACTTGTTAGTTTTTTCTGAAACTTGGCTCTGTCTACGCGGTATTGACGTAGCGCTTCAAGATATAGTTTTTGCTTAAACAACTGGTTTATTTTTAGTATGCTAAATCTCGTAAAGTAAGAAGAAATGCTTTCCATGCAGGGCATGCTTTGAATTGCCCGTAAAACTCGTTTTTGCAGTACTAAAAGGCAGTTCAGGTTTATCTCGGCTGTTATTGACCCCACCAGGGAACAGGAAGTCAGGCGCGAGTGCACAAGTGCATAGTAGATTTTGCGTTTAGCATCAGACGTTAGCAATGACCTCACTTTATTCAGTAGGCCAATGGCTCTAGATACATCCGATCTTAAGAAATCAATATGATGAGACCATGACAAGTTTTCTTGGAACAAGACACCTAAAAACCGGATTGTTGATGTGTGTTTGATAGGTATTCCCTGAAATTCGAGAGCTAAGGAATGCAAATTTGTTTGTCCTTTCGACCTAAACAATAAATACTTTGTTTTTTCCGTATTCAATTGCATTTTAGTTAATTTTAACCATGTATTTAAATTTGTAAGCCATATGTTATCTTCTGCGCACTTCATGACATTTCATGACAATTCATGACATTTTCTTTGAAACGAGAATAAATATCCTTATCGACATAGATAATTCGAGACATGCGGCGTCTACAATTCCTGGTAGCATATATATATTGTTTTAATCACTTCTTTCCAAGCGTGGCGTTAAGTTTTACGCGAGCGTTATGGATTGCTTGATATTTCCGAGCAAAGTCATGTGCCTATGACATCATGATCATGTCCATCAATCATATATTTCGCTCCATGATTCCTTACGCTTACGGGCAAGGCTGAGTTTTCCTCTGAAAGCAAGCTTGAAACATGTTTTTATATAATGTTCTTATTTCGAAACCAGCCAAATCACCTCAAATTGTGAGAAAAACGCTAAATATAATTATGCGCGATAGAAGTAGCAATTTTCAAGACATTATGGTACGTAGTTTACCTACAACACAAAGGGTATCTGAGCCGCGATGTGCTGCGAAAGTCGCAAATAATTTGATCAATGTAAAAACCTAAACTCTAGGTTTGGCTTCTTTCAGTTCAAACTTTCCCAAAGCCAAGTTCCTACAGTACCGATTAAATCTCTAATTATGAAGCTTATGCTTAATAATAATCATCTGAAGTAGGCAGAAATACAATTAGAGCATGCATTGCGGAACTTCAAACGATAAATTAGGTAATATAGTTACTATTTATGTCAGTCACAATAATAACAGCAGGCATGTATCCCAAGCACAGATCTGATAACCTTTCTTCTTTTCCATTCCCAAATCGGTGGCATACAATTAAAATAACTTGAATGTATTCGAAGTTGAATTTATTTCATTTTAAATTAAGATATCGAAGAATTGATTCGCATCGAAATGGTCGACGCTGCAGTACGTAAACCGCAGGACCATCGCTTCTGCAGTCCTATGCTGACGGCGTCTGTCGAAAAAGCGGGCTTTCAACAATATTTCGATTCGTACATCGGAAGGAACTTGGTCATTTTTGATTTGACATGGATTTGATACGCACGTTTCCTCCGAGTTACGAATTAACTTTTGCTATTCTATATTTTTTTTAAAGAAAGATACATAACGGTCTTGATATTACTGTGAACTCTGACTTAGTTTCATATTCTGGATTCGAAGCATTGATTTATCAAGTGCATCAACACATTTTGTAAGAAACGCTCCTTCAGCATCTAGAAAAGCTTTCTTTTGAATGTATTAAGTTCGGCAGCCCGAATGCAGCTGAGCATTGGTACTTATATTTCTGAAAGAAAAAGAGAGAAAACGGTGCATTTAATACTGTCAGGGCAATGTTCTCCTGGGTGGCGGGATACCAAACACTACAGAGCTGATTACCGCAGCTGTGGCCTTGTGGTCAGAACACCCGCCTTGCTTTCGGGGGTGCTGCAGGTTTCGATCCCTATTGCTATCAGGCATACATCCGTGACACAAAGGCTACAAACTTTTCACTGTCCTAGTGTTACGATTACATACGGCAAAGTCATGTGTAAAGTACTTCTTTCGTCGCCCTTATTAGAGGAAGATATATTTTGTCATGGCACTCATCGGCCGAAAAATTAGTCAACAAGACCTAATAGCCGATGAAAATCCCGCCTCCAATTATACAACAATTTTGCCCGCTAAACGGTGTAAAAGCACTCTAAATTCATTCTATATCCAAAACCGCTAACTTGAAAACAGTGGACACTAGCATTGTTAGAGTGGTCAACTGCAGTTTAATAGGAAACATTTTAAATGTGAGGTAGCAGGGGATATTGTAAGGTATTCGTATGCACGTGTGAATGGGAGTGGCCTAAGCTTCCAATGCGCAGCAAAAATTCAACCTTCGGAGTGCCTTCTTAACGAATATTTGTGAGGGAACTGCAATATATTGTAACAGATTTTCGCGAAAGTATTGGCAGAAATATCCTCAGCTGCAGATACGTAACGCAGTTTGGCATCTGTAATTTGTCGTGCGCTCACTTCCAGGACTGCCATAGAAACTCAATAGGGTGATTTTTTTTTATACAAATGACAAGAAACTACAAATCTGGTAAGAGAGGATATGTTGACAGGTGGATTGTTTGGTTGAAATAAAAAGAATATGAAAAATTACTTTAAAAGACTCTCTTCGAGTATTATTTCCATATTTCTGGATATGACTCAGAGTTTAGGTCGTGATGGCATAACAGGCACGTGCAGAAGTGCGACAACAGTGAGGTCAGTTCGAAATGCATATAGGTTCGCATGATATTAAGTGCGTAATGAGGGACATGGGAGGTTAAGGTTGGTCGATTGTATGATTCTCGTATCATGGACTTCTGCGTGAACGGAACGCAGTTATAACGTTAAGGTATTTTTAGTAGTTACGCGCTCCCTCCATTATATTGTGCTCATCGGTGGTTGACTTCGTATTTGCTGTTTGTGTTTTAAGTGCGCACATTGAAATTTTGTGAGAAAGCGATCCATGTCAGTGCATTCAGTCAGTGTAGATTTTAGGTGGGACTTTGTATCCTATATTTTTTAGCAGTCTGACGAGGCATGCTTATCTACCGATGTGTAATGTGCGCTACTTTCTTCCGATAATTAATTCTTTTTGAACAACCATTTTGAGTACTCATCTTCATCGATCACCTTCCCCCTTTTGTGTCACTAAGTTTTCATTTATTTCAGGTCGCGAAACTAATGCATGTCAGCGCATGCGGTGAGGTTGTGGCATGTGCCCTTTTGCATCCTGTATTTCTTTTAACCTGGTGAACCGTGCTTATCTATATATGTAAACTGTGCTACTCTCTTCCGGTAACAAGCGTATTTTGAACAACCATTTCGACTTCACTTCTTCATCGATCAGCTTCTTCACTTTTGCGGCACTGAGTTTTCTATCTTTCAGATTGCCAGCCGAAAATGTATTTCAAAATAAAGCAGTGTATTGGGCTTTTAATAAACCTTCCTTGTTTCCAGCTTATCAGATCACATACTTGCCGGATTTACATCACATCAAAATCTCTAAAAAAGCGAAATGTTTGCAATAGGAGCAAGTCTTCAGTAGTTGTTCCTTTCATCTACAATTTCCAGAAGTTTTCTTCGCTATTTCTCTGACGATATTTTCCAGCAAAGCAATACAAATTCGCTTATCACTGTTTTTGCCATCAATGCCTACTTTTCCACTCGGTCAGCACGAAATGGGAAAAAGTGACGAAGGGCCAGAAAATTGTAAAGCTGGAAAGTAAGAATACAAAGGGAAATGATTCGGCGGAAAATTGAACCGGGATAGCTGAGCGAAGAAAGGATATTGCTTGATGTTGCTTGGTTCGGTACGACGCGCCCGCCTTCGAGAGATGGCGTCGCCGCCACGAGTGGCTTCGATGAAACGAGTTTCTTTTTCTGCGACGAAGGAACAGCAACGGTGAATAGAAGGCAAAGAACAACAAGAAAAAAGAAAGCATAGGAAAAAGTTTTTAAAGGGTCGGGAAATGTAGCAGAACTATGAAGCAACGGAGAAAAAAACGGAAGATACTGCGAAGCCATTCCGCGCTTTGTAAAGGTGCAAGCGTTCCCCAATGCATAGTTGGCTGCCCTCTTTTACAGCGAACAGCAAAATATGCATAAGGAGACCAAAATTGATTCAAGTTTCGTATTGAGATAAGAAACGCGGCAGGATATATAAAATATTAGAAACGCTCTCACAATATGAAAAAGAAAACCCGAGCCAATATGAAAAACTTTAAATCACGAAGAACGAGAGCGTAAGAAAGGGAATAAAGACGAATTCACGAGATCTCCTATCTCCAGGGAGAGAATGGAACAACATCGCTCGCGCGTCGTAGCACGCGGCGTCAAGCAAGGCGCGCGCACCCGCCCCGAGCCATGTTTCGCGGGCAACGGAATAAACAAGAAACTGCGGCTTCGCGTGACTCCAGCACCGGCGTTTTCGGAAGGGATTCCTTTGCCCTGAGCTTCGAATTTTTCCTCGCACGCAGCTTATGTTGAACACGTGTAAGGAAAAAGAGGCGGTGGCCGAATTTTCAAAGCGCTCACTTCGTATGAGAAGCCACCCCAGGCCTCGGCGAACGCGCCAGCCTAGCCCCTTGCTTTATAGATACAGAATCGCACAGGACGACTGTAACGTGTTTATTTCGGTCGTAAAGCGATCACCATAGAGTCAACTGAAATCTCGGCCAGAACCGAACTGATTGTGGGCGTAAACATAAGTTTTCGTTTTTACAACAACAATGTTGAGAGGGATGGGATCAAAAATCAATCTATACTCGCTTGCTATCCTGGTGTATCGGTAACGTAAGTCCAAGGAACAGCGTCTATCGAAATCGATCATCTGCTTTGATTTTTGGAGCAGATGTTATCGAGTATCGAGCGTAAGAAAATTTATTTACCTAACAGGCACAGGGCGGCAATAGCAGATCGAATTCATGAAGGAAAAAAATTGGTTTCCGTTTTTCGCGTCCGATTCCGAATGTAAACTATAAAGTAAACTGTAAAACTGTAACGGAAGAAATTAATCAAAAGGTGTAAAACTTCTTTCTTCCTTAGTTGAATTAACATGATTACGTTCTGTCGAACTTACTTATCTCGATTTTTTTATCTACCGGCACATGGAAGAGACTTTCCAAGCAAACTATGCAAACAAAAGAGTCGGCAGAGCGAAGTTCTCCTCATCAATCAGCGTGAGCCTATTGGCGCATGCCGCCAAAATCTGTGTGGATGGTAGAAGGCTCCGGACTTAGGCCAGGACTGCGGGCAGATAAATTCGCTCTCTGTCACTTCTCTTTGCCACAGTAACGACGTAGAGCTGTCGTTACCAGCTGCTGCAAGGCACGGCTGCCTAACCGAATGCCGTGCAAGTTCACCCCTGGCTTTCATGTGCTAGTGTCTACACGGTCTTGCTTTAAGCTGGCTTCCACTCGAATGGAAGCTGATGAAGACGCTCACGCACAGCGCGATAACTAATGGCTGTTTGTTAAGGCTGCGGTCATAGCATGGTCGTTCGTTGCAGCGTCCAGGCGTGATGACGTGCGCGCTTCGCCTTGTGTTCGAGTCCTGTTCGGTCATGTATGCTTATTTAGACATGAAATGCTTTAATATCATAAGCTTTGCTACTCGGTTGCAACATCATATTTCGTACAGCTAGGCCCGAATCACCTTGAGTTGGGCCCAAACGACCTTAAGTGAAGATAAAGATCGCGCCTCCCTTTACCCTTAAACCAACTTAAACAAAAAGTACAAAACGCGGAAAGAAAAGGCGGTATGACTCTGTCCTAATTAAATAGCACGAATTGCATATGCAGGTTAAATGTCAAATCTAGTAGGCCACAACTCTACAGCTGTAACTGGGAAGTAAGTGGAGAGGTACATCGCCTACAACAACAACAAAAAAAATAATAATCACGGCGGCGGTCCTTCACTATACAGTCTGCACTTATTAGGCCGCGGTAAACGGGCAGTGCGTGCAACACGAACGGCGAAAATGGCAGACACCATCTGATATGCAAACTTCTGTCCTACACACAGGGTAGCAAGCAGCGCCGCTCAGCAGTTTAAAACCCTTGAAATTAATAGACTTTGGCGTTGCCGCTCAAAAGTAGTGCCGCATTAGTATGAAAGCAGTGTCACTAAGTAGTTTTTTAGATTAACGGCCCAAGAATGATTGCAGTGGGCAGTCAAAACCACACTGGTGGGCTCTGGATTAGTAGCCATTTGACATAGCACATCGTATGCTAAGCTAACTACCATGAATTAAGACGACACGTGCTAAGATTACAAGCCAGCCAAGTGGATAGTAAGTATCGGCTTCAAGCACTCGGACATGGTAGTGGCTACCGAAGCAGAGACGGAGCGAAATTTAGAGTGAATTAACAGGCTTGATTATATCGTGAGCACAGAAACAGAGAACTTTCGGCCTCCCTGAGCACCTGTCCCTGGGGGGATAATTTACTTTTATGTAATACTTAATCAGTAATCAATTCGGTTTAGTCACTTGCGCGACTTCAACGAAAAGCCCAACGCAGACGTTCCCGGCGCATTCTCTCCTCTTTCGGGTTGCTGATCCGGGAGTAGTGATGACAGGCTCGTAACCAAGTAGGTTTTTTGTTCAAGATCGGCCACAAGCATCATGCACGAGGTTTAATCGTTGCGAAGGGGTGCCAAAAAGGAGTCGACGTGCTCTTTTAAAGGCAAGTACACGCTGCCGCCGCTGTGCGTAGTTTGAGAGACGAAGCTGTATCTAGTCGTCGGTCAATTAGCTAGCGTCGCAGATTTCACGAAAACAAAAATGCGGACACTGTTGCTGACACTTATTGGCAAGCATCATACCACCGAGTCCTGGGTGGTTCATGCGGCGCAACCTCACAGTTCGTCGAAGTCTTCAACCAATCTGATCCAAGCCTTCCCTCGAAAACAACCTGCAAGTTTTCGCTTACGCCACCGAATTGCGACCTCACGTCCTGAGTTTTTCATACGGTGCAAACTCATGTGGTTGCGTCTAAATTTCTCGGGCCAGCGGACGCGTCCAACTCAGCACCGCTGTCCCGATTTGAACAAAAGGTAGAAATGTCACTCCCAAATATCAGCCACCTGTGTTCACACAGGTGCAGCGACATCGAAAAATGCGTTTTGTATTTCGCCCACATCAAACAGCGCCAAGAGTCAGTCAGGAACGTTCAGAACAGCACTCTGGAGCCAAAGCGGAAAAACACCACGGAAACAATAAAAAAAGCAAAACCCAACAAACAAATGCAACCGGTACCAGAACACAGCGGAAGCAACCGCAAGAAGCCGAGCAATTACGGCATGAGGACACGAAAAAACGATAAGTATTCGTGTCGTAGAATTATTTAGGATAGCCTTTTAATTTTCATTTCGTATAGCACGCAATTATTTTCTCACGAAAAAAAAAAATTGCCTGACGAGACAAGCGCAAAATACCAATTCTTTAAACCACAAGAGCGCGCACAAAGCAAATCGTTCACAGTGGCCTTACAACACAGGGGACAGAGCGCACGCGCGGAACACGTTTCTTTAGCGCGCAGACGCCGCAGACGCAACAGACGCACGCAAGTCAGTCGACGAGCTAGTCGGCTTACCCGATAATTTACGCGGTGCCGCTCGGAGATGGCGCTGTTCACTGGCGCCCGCAGCGCCACGCTGCGATGTCTGAGTCCCCTATACCCCCTAATTCAAACCGCCAAAGCATGCGGTACGTCGTGATTTGACGACAGAGGCAGCTTGCAGAATTTCTCAGTGAATGCGCGCTTCTCGTTTTAATGGTGATTCTGTTGGACTTAACCCTGACCTTCTTGCGTTTCCAAGCTATTTTATAACGTACGAAAAAAGATCACCTTACTCTTGAATAAATCATGTTGAGCTCTAGATTCAGGCGTTACAAAAAGGCTACACACGCAAACCTCGTAATTTGTCGACGCTACTTTGGGCAATGCTATGGAATGAAACGATCATCGTTGCGAAAGTGTCTGTGGCACGAGATAAACTGAATGACGAACACCGTTACGTAGCAGAAAATGAAAACGTGCGCTGTCTGAGCTCTCTTCAAGCAACGAAACAATGTGGGGAGCACGTTAGGACATAGCGGCATAAAAACGAACTGACGTATTTCTGACCCCCCTGATGAGATACTAGATGTGTCAAGACAGGAGCTTAACATTGCCTCCTGTGGGGGAGGAATGCCCAATCCGTATGCAAGAGCCGTATGCATGGCGAGGTTGAAAAAGTGCTCCGCAAGGATCGAAGTTAGAGCCAAGAAATGCGTTTTAAATAATAAGTGACTTGCGCCAGAGTCTCAATAGTTCGCCGCCAATTCTACGTCGAAGCTGCAGGAATGGCTGGCTGAAGCTGTTTTATTTTTATTGTTTTTTTTTCGAATTTTAGGCGAGAGATTAAAGAATGATTGGAGAAAAAAAAAAAGATCGCAACGCCTTGTTTGTCTCTTGCCGATTTAGGAATTCGCGCAGAAAGCGAGCATTCTGCAAATGGCTACAATTTCGCTCTGAATATTTGCCAAACGCGGCATTCAAAGAGGATTTTATCACAGAGCTTGTCAAAAACAATACCTCTCTCATCATCGCATTGCGCTCTCGCGCAGAGGAGATCTTGAAAGTGCCCTTTTAGCAGAGGCCTTTTTAAAAGGACGTAAAAACATGGAGGAAGCGTGAAGCCATATGTGATATGTGATCTCTCTAATCCTTGAAAGGGCATTCTTTTAAAAATAGCAACCATGCGCTTACCCTCAATGAAAAGAATAAAAGTCAGTACAAGCGGTGGACTGGCTATTCTAAAAGTGGTGTTGTAAATGCACCCCGTATTTATAAACAGCAAGACTGACGCAGATCTCCCTGTGCATTGTTTTTTCGACAATATGTCATCTCGTACAGTCTCAGTTTCATACTGCAATACACGATCGCAACTTTCTTGCCACCGAACGTAAGAAATTTCTGAACTACGGTATTCGCGAAGGTACTTTTATACTTGTACATTAAAGGGAAGCTTAGCGGCCGATAAACCATATCAATGTGACCTCAGCTACCGCTTTGCCAAATTTCAAGGCCTCGGTGTCAGAAGCCAAAATAACTCCCTGACTTTCTTTCTCCCCTTTGCTAATCATAAGGTTGTCTGATGAGCACCATCAGTTATTTATTTTGTATGGTCAGCGCAAGGAAAGACTTTAGTTCGTACTTCATTTCTTCTTTACAGTAAAATGACAGGTTAATTTAGACAAAACGAGGACATGCGAAAAAAGACATGAACATGCTAATTTCGTATATTTTTTTAATTCATAATTTTTCTACTTCAATACATTTCGGACAATTTCCCGAGGCAGAGTATGTTCTATTTAGGACAGTTACCTCATTGGCGTCTAACATATAGAAATACCTAAAAAGTAGTACTTCCGAAACATTCTTAAATAGTACTCTTTGGAATCTAACAAAGGCTTGTGTTTCCTTGATATGGGATATGCTTCAAGGTTAATTTTTTTAGACCGGAGAAATATAAAAACCCAAAACAAAACAACAACGAGTTCCATTCAATATAAATGTTTCAAGACTTCAGATTTAATCATCAAAAATTACTCAAGTGCCTCGCGTGGCAATGGCAGCAGGGGCCTGAGTTCTGAACACTGTACTACGTTGACATTGGAAACTCCCATATACACTGCCCATGGGGTAAAAAGTATCACAGTATGTAACGCGAATATGTCAGCGTGAGTTGTAGCGTGACAGCGAAGAATATTTCACAGACAAGTCCTGTTTTCTTTTCTTTTTTCTAGTACATTCGGAGAGCCAAACCTGATGCGAACTTGCCCAAGACTGCAGTGCTAATTGAAGTGAATTTGTTACACTTCTTACACTTTACAGCAGTGACAGTTAAACTGTACGTCTGTTTATACCCACCGGTTAGAAAGCAGGGGGGGGGGGGGGGGGGCGAGGGGGGAGGAGGTGCGGTGCGTCCAAATTTCAACACCCACGTGAGCATAATAACCCGAGCCAGCATTGCAGGCTGCGGTATGTAGTTGTTTACTTTTGAAAATGATTTCAAAAACATTTGTAAAAATGTCTTGTGCAAATAGCCGAAGCTAGTAGAAGATCTATTTTACACGTTATTTAAGTAATAGAGTATATACATAAAGCTTGGTTAACATGATCAGCAAGGATGATCAACGCTTAAGCGCACGCATAAAAGATCACCAAACGCATTCCTGAATCTTCGACTAGAATAAAACTTTTAATTGAGAACAGGAAGTTCCTAGTCGTGTTAATTTCAGTTGGTATGGTATTCCATAATTCCACCCAATCATACTCAATTAGGCATTGTTCCTAGGTGTTTCGGGTTACGGGGTAATCAAAATTAATGTTTCTTGCATGCCTAGTATTTCTGTTAGGCAACACAAAAATGTTATTTCAAAGCGGGTAATTATTTTGTACAATGTTATTTACAGTCATCGTGGTTTTCATTCTATAAAACAAACGAATTTGTAAAAATATGAAACCTATTGAACAAGGGACATTTACTAAGAAATACCCTTGGAGTATGTTATTATAGCCAGTGCTCTTTGCTGCAAATAAAAAAAAAAAGGAAGACCAACGTAGGACCTTAATGTCGTAACACATGATTCGCAGCAGTATGTTAAATGACAATGAACAAGATAAAATAAATAAGTTTCAGCCCAGATATGTCCAACAACCCGCTTGTTTTCACTAGGATGTAACAAGCTGAAGCAAGTTTAGAACAGAAAGTATCAATGCGTTTTCGCCAGATTAAGTTGGTGGTTAAGGTTACACTGAGGTATATAAAGGCTTCAACAAGCTCAATTGCAACGTTATATCTACACAAATATGTACTTCAGTATCTCTGAGACGATTGTCTCTTGACCTAAACAGCATGTAATGTCTTTTCACAGCATTTATTGTTCATTTATTAGCTTTAAACCACCGGGGATGTCTTGAACTGAATTTCAGTGCTGCCTATTGCAGTGTCATCAGCGTACATCACCGCACTGGAATTCGTCAGAGGGGAAATCATTAAGGTAAAGGGAAAATAGCACAGAGCCTAGCAGGGTTTGCCATCGAAAGAGTGCAGCCTTGTTGCTGACCGGGTAACACTTGTACCTGAAAACGACCTACTTTTGGACAGCAGTGGCTTTCGAACAGAGCAACTTTTGCAGCTTAGACTGCAGCCTAAGGCTGTAATCCAGAGGCCATTCTCTCCCTCTTTCCTCTCCTACTTCCCCTTTCTCGCTTCTGAAAGGTGAGAGGACCAATTTCTCTCTCGCACTTTGCCAACTGCCTCCCGAGCCAGGCTCGCTGCAGTCGCCACCGATGACGACGGCTCAGAATTGAGGAGCCAGTTGATAAAAGCTAATATTAAAAAACATATTTCGATAACTACGTCTTCTTATCATCGAGGGCACTATTTTGATAATGCCGCAGAAGGACTCAGGATCCACATCTTACTTTTAAACACATTGAAGTCACCGACATTCCAGGAGTTGTTAGCGAGTAAAAGCACGTCATCGCCACGATTCGTCTGAATAACTTTGAAGAATACAGTAAAAGGGACAGTTTGGTGCAGTTCCAACTCGAAATAAGTTGACAGCCATCTTACTTATCCCGCCACCCTTTTCCTCTAATTACAGTTTGCAGGCATGCCAGTAAAGAGAAGTCAGGTGTGCTATCTAACAGCACGTTATCGAAGCTAACTTGCTCGTGTGTTCCTCTTGCTTCGACTAGTTAATAGAACATCGCTTTTCACATATAGGTTGACTAGAAGAGTATGCGCCGTGCAGTAGCCCTTCAGGCAGCATGAGAATGAAGAAGAATATCACAGCGGGAGAAGGAGAAAGTTTGGGCTCCTGTGCCGTTCACTGACATGTCGACGACGGCAGACAAACTAGCTGGGGTACGTCATGGCCCGTCGGGCACGGCGCCCTCTGTTCGCCCAACTGCTCTTCGCAATATCTGCTGCCACTTTGTACGAGACGTCCCGGTAGGCGGGAGCTGTCGTATGCGGCACTTCCTGACGAGCGCAGTCCGGTCATTGCATCGATTCTATCGTACTCAGGCGCTAACGATGCGTCCTTGCGACGCCAGCGTAATGAAGCGGCGTGCTTTTGTTCATGCTCGCGTTTTCTTTTCTGGCGACTGGCCTCCCGATGAAAGCAGTGGCGTTTAGCTTCACGTTTGTTGTCGGCGCTACCCGCAGGAAAACCAGGTGTGCAGAGATGACGCGGTGCCTTGGTGTTACTTTTTCTACATCCTCATTGTTTTGGGGATTAAATTGTTTTGTTTTTTTTTTTTTGTTACAATGGAAGATATAACAGCTGGTGTGCCGAATGCATGAGTAATAATAAAACATTTGCCCAAAAGAAACACTTGTGCGCGTTTGTTTCATGTAAAATGTTGTGCACCATGCTTGGCGTGCTGCTGGTTACTGACATTGATAAATGTGTGTAGCGATAGCGCCTGTCAGCTTCGTCTGAAATTCAGAGCATAGCGAGGGGCGTACCCATCTTTGCAATGCACAGCAAAACAAAAGCTCAAAGGACTGTGGTCACCTCTCTGTAACGCTAAATTCATCGACTGCAGTGAGGATAGTAAGAGTTTGTAATATACGGAGGCGGAGTGCTTAAACGATTTGCATATAATATGTGTTTTATATAGAGCTGTCTTTCCTGGTGTTTCTCTTTTAGCTCTGCAATGACGCGAAATCTTGACAAGAGCTTAACAGCTGTCTCGCTAAGACTAGAGAGATTGCTGCCACTGTTTTCCGACTGTGCTCTCTACCACCCTCGTACCTCCTCCCTAGTTCTACACTAACCTGCCTCCTCTTGCTCTTCCCTCAGTATGAACTCTGCAGATAGTTGTGGGGACATTGGTAGTTAAATACGGCAAAATAATATGGGAGCCTCACACCACAACCGATTGTCTCACACTTGATAGAATATTTCGACTTACTATAAGGTTTATCTATAATAAATACCACCGCAACCATTCATCAAGAGAACTCTATAAACACGATCAACTACAGCGACGCTAGAATAAGGTATGAATAATTGAAACTATTTGCCTTAATATTAAAAGTTCTCTAAAAGTAAATAAATTCGATTAGTTTGAAATCATAACCAATGAATCATCAAGGCATCGCCACAGTACGTTCATGCCTGCAGATCAAACAAATTGATGGTTTTAAACATAGTTACGAGAACTTTTTCCTAAGCTGCAATGATTAGAACTTCCTTCCTGAATCAGCTATTTTGTCTGCATCATTAACTCAATACCTGCAGCATTTTGGTCAGATTGTATATGATAATCACTCAAGTAGATAGCTTTTGATTTTGCGTTTATTGAAATGAGCTTTTGTCTTTTTTTTATGTGCTGCATCTTGTTCGGTTCAAGAGTGTGTTTGCTGGTTTGTATTCATACTATATTAGTTTTGTATACTTGAGGTTTTTCTAAACGTGTCTGTTCTGGTACTACGTACCTATATTACTGTTACTCTTACACTCTTTTCTTTTCCACTCCTGTTAAATAATATTTTTCGTGCGGTCAACATTAATAAATGAAAGCAAACACTATTCGCTCACTCCAACTACTAATACTACACTTTCCTACTACTACTTCCTACGACAACTTCTACCATGCAACTACTGCTGCTCCTGCTGCTACTAAATTACTGCTCCTATTTCTAATATTATTGCTTCTGATTCTGCTGGTACAGCTGCTACTACTACTGATACTATTACTGCTACTAATAAAATAATACTGTACTGCTGCTATTCTACTACTACTACATCGAAACAAAACCCATCAACGGGCTCTTAACAACTGCAATGATTCGCGCAAGGCCGTTCTAACACAACAGCTGTCGGCATAAAATATTAAGAGGAGATGAGTGTGTTCCGTAAATGGTGTATGCGATAGCATTAGAGTCGGCCTGCAGTGCGCGTCTTCTGCGCACAGCTTCAGCTCTTAGACGACTCGTTTGCCTTCAGAAATTTCACATATTCACAAATTTGCCTTCACCCTAATATTATGCTATTAGGAGGTTTCTCGGGAGTCTGGGTGTGCGGAGGGTTACACCTTCTGGAGGCGGGATGCAGTAAGGTATCCTAATGAAAAAAAAAGTTTTATGATGCCATAGCCTCATACACGCTTTATCATACAGTGTCATTCAAACAGCATGTAAGTACCATGCGATGTCATACATTATCATAAAATATCTTCTATAGTTTGTGGTAATGTATGAAATTGTATGATAATAGTATGACACTTCAGTGACATCATATGATGAAGCGTATATGAGGTTAGTGCATCATGGAACTATGTTCAATACAGTAGGACATGGGAAAGTATAGATCGGAATGGGGGAAAGTAGAAGATACTTGCAGGTGGGAGATGCACCTTCCAGGTAAATATTTGGCCCAAAACGTTAATTTCTTACACGAGCAGATAGACGGGATGAGTCGGCGCTGGTTCTGAAGTGTTATATCGCAGGGATTACGCATTCCTCTTCTACACTTGTGAGTTTAGTCGCCACATTTTCTCCTTTGTACCCTTTCTCCCCCTCATCCCTTCTCGCATCGGCCGCTGCCTTAGCTCTTCTTTCCCCCTTCTGATCCTGCCCACTTCTGTAAGTGGCAGCCACGTTTCTTCCTCTTAATTCTCCCATTCATTCTGCACATAACACTCCTTGACATCACGCAATCCCATACGGGTATATTTTGTAAACGTACAACGTAGCAACGTTGCTGCAGTAAAAAAATGATCTGAGGAAAAGCTCGCGGCCGCAGTAGTAGCAAAGCATAATGGCAATTCTCTCAAGAAGGGCCTCTTAAGAAAGAAAAAGTAGTGTTCCCCATATGCTCACATAGGTTCTTCTTTACTCCAACAAAAGCACGGAAGGCGGGGGCTAGAACTTTGTTTCTGGTCCCAAATAATTTGAATCTGCTGTGAAGCACAAAAGTACTGAAAGTCCAACAGGCGACCTGCTGTGCAAGGAAACATGGCAAACTATCTGTAGATCAAATTGAAAGCGCCATGTACCAGACAAATGATTGAATGATAGGGTTCGATTGGAAAGCCGTCTAGAGTACATGTCAGGGGAAGGTCTGTCAGCCTACTGCCGCTATTGCCACTGCATATCCCTGCTTAAAAATGTGGTTTTAAAATATCGCAAAACACATCGGACAAGTAAAATATTTCACGCTGAATGAGCTGCGATTTTCTAAAATTATGGTATAACTAGCCCTTCTGTCTTACCCTTGTCGAATGGTCTCGCGTATAGGATTTATAGACTTTAGTTCTATGTACTGCTGATGCTACAGCTGCAATAGCATAGTATCAAAATATAAAAATACCATTTACTTTCTGAAAAAAAAAAGAAAATATTGTCCTGTGTTATGGCTGAGCGTTTCTCCATTGTCAGTTTTTTTTTATTTTGTGCTACCCTTTTTGCTACGAGGATGTCAACTATTTGCCAGGCAGAAGTACTCACACAGTACTGACTCGAGCAGTAAGTACGGCTATATTCGCTGATGGCAACCAAAAAACTGCAGACACCCCGACAGTGTTCTACGCAAAACCAAAGTGAACATCATGTCGCCTGCACGAAATGATACCACAACAGCGGTATTAAGGACAAAAAAAGACGACCTTGTCAGCTACAGTGAAAGTGAAAAGGCTAAATAACGGACCAACGTAAAAACGTTCACCCCTGCATAAATATTTATGGTTATTGCATCAAGATAACTGGCAATTAGACAAACTGTCGCATTGTCATCAAGGCTACGCTTTCACGCAGTATGCCCAGCATCTAGCCCTTCCTCTTTTGACATGTTACATGCTGCGCAGCGCAATACGCAGTGGTGTCATATGTGCAATTATATAATGATCCTGCATAGAGCATACCCCGAATTCGCGCAAAGTAACCTTGTTAGAAGTATCGGATAAAACAAAATGAAGGCGTCTATTTCTAGAAAACTAGGAACCTTCGCATCCCGCAAAACGTAGGGAGCCCTCACCCCGTACCAGCCTCATTATTAGCACAAGGGCACCATGAAAGCAAGCGTCGTCCGCAGCTTCCCTTGCTTGAAGCTCTTCAGCAAAAGCTGCCTCATCGTTTATTCGCCTCAACATTTTAACGCTTAACGTTAAAGAGATCGTCCCACAGAAAATCTGGCGGCGTCCATCGAAACTATATATATAATTCGAGGTTGTGAAAATGATGTAAGCAAACCAGGAGTAGTTTAAATTAAGTCAGATTTGGCTAGGAGGTTTCAAAAGGGCTAGTTTCGAACGCATAAAAAATTACATGATGCGATTCCCTGTGTTCTAGATCGAGCCCAGGACCTCTGCATTCCTACAGAGCACGCTACACACAATGCACAAAACCTGTTGGTCCAAGAGTGTTAGAAAAGAGTCTAGAGAATGTGTTGTGGTGTGCGGGGCGTAGTGGCACGTATATGAGTACGGCAGTGGCATACAATAAAAGAGAAAATATTAAAGTAAGAAAAGTTAATATGGCTTTTTTCTCTTAAACCAAAGCCTAAGCGACCTCCAAGCTTCTTTTTTATGCTTGATCAAACCTTCACTTTTCATCTCTTGCGTACGTGCATCACTGCCATCAATGTGGCCACGCTCAGGGCCCCGTTACCTTTCATGTCACGTGGAATCCGCGATCACTAAAACAAAGAATTTCATGACGAAAGTTCTTTTATTCCTTGTTAAATACTGCTATCAGCATACTGGTATCCCTCAAGCGAAAGCTATACTCACCTATAAGATGAAAACGTGAAGGCTAACGAAAAAGGTTCTCCTTAAGTTGAGGACAACGCAGAGAGCTGTGGATCACAAAATGGTAGGTGTAACGTTGAAAGATAGGAAGCGTGCAGTGGGGGTCAGGGAAATAACTCGATATAATAATATTCAAGTGGAAATCAAGAAGAAATGGGCACGAGCAGGGCAGGTAGCGCGAAGGGAGGATAACTTTTGGTACCTAAGGGTAGCAAAGTGGGTTCCAAGGGAAGGCAAACTTAGGAGAGGGCGGCAGAAAGTTAGATAGGAAGATGAGGTTAAGACATTTTTAGATGTCAATTGAATGCAGCTAGCACAGAACTAGGTTAACTGGAGGAGTATGAAAGAGGCCTTCGGCTTTCAGTGGGTATAGTCCGGATGATGGTGATGAAATACGGCTTATCAAAGCGGACAAAGCTGAAGTGCTCTTCTGCGTAGTACCAAGTATACATATTCGAAGCCTTGCCTTGATAAGCTTCAGTAATTTTTCTGTAGCTAACAAGGCATAGCTCAGATAGCAGCGGCATCCCAAATTTTTCTGGTTAACACAGAGCCGAGAGCCGGTGCATCCGAGCCTTGGCCGCTTTCTGGTGGCTGCAGATCTCACTTATAACTTCTCGTTATAAGCGTGTCAATGACCTCACATAACTACATAGGTAACTTGGCTACCTAAAGGAGCCCACGCGTGCCAGAACACCCGCTTCCTCCTACTGCAAGGGAACACTAACCAGCTCCTTGGCAAATGCGAGATGGACAGAGGTAGCAGCACCTGCTATATGCAATTTCCTCAACGGGGCCAGCGCAGCCTCTTTCTCCTACTCGCCACGCTTCACTTAGTTCCCTGTGTCTGCGAGTGTGTGGCGCTTAATCGCGCGTCGCTACAAATGCGGCCTCGTAAGCAATGTGCCTCAGAGTAAATGCACCCGCGCTCTCACTTACCTCGGTGTCACTATTCGTCCTTTCGAACGACTACACACTTAAAATATTTGACTGTCTCGGTAGGTACACATTCTAAACGCGGAACACAAACAACTGTATTGGGGGGCCACAGAATCGAAAAACAAAAATGAAGTAGTCGAGAGCTTTTCAAAATCAGGATGGGGATGCGTCCACAGAGCGCGACGCCATCTCCTCCGCCTCGCCCCTTTCAAGAATTTTATCTTACAAAATCAAACAGACAGGAGACTGTCACCGCGCAATGCGTGGCAAAGGTAAGCTATTGGTTTCAGCATCATTTGGCGGAAGCAATGGAAGGTGCGATCCTCGCTGCCTACCAGTAATCATCGGTTCATTGAGCACCGTTTTTCGACCACACCCATGCACTGGTGCCGACACTTGGCAAGGTGCCCGACTGGACTGCTTTTGTACTCAAAAATCCCGCTCCTCTTTGTCTCCTCACTCTTTCTTTCCCTTTTTCATTCTCTCCTTCACTTGTCCTTCTTAATACGTTTCGTGTATTTAGATGTACTAACATACACAACATTACCTCATGACAGTAACGACACTTCGCCGCTCTTTTTTTACCAAATGAAATTGAAATTGATATTTATTTCACAACGAAAGGTTGTTGCGAAGAGGCCAAGTAAAAAGCTGCGAAAACAGCTTAAGGAGCCTTGACCTCCTTGCACGCAGAGCAGTACGATGAAGGTGGTACACATTAGTTACATCCCATTCGAGAGCGAATAAAAAATAAAAACGACATAGATGATTCAAACATAGCGCGAATTGATTGTACGATATTCTGGTTATATGAATCTTTTCCACCATGAAGATCTGGATTAAAACGGTCGACAATGAATATTTCAAAATCCGTTTTTCGCACTTAGTTCGGTATTTGTTAACGTTTCATGGCGCTAAATCAACTGACGTACGTCATATATGCTTGAGTTTCTCCGCAGTCCTGTTAAATTAGTCAAACCATCTTTACATATTTTTATTCTAGTTTATAAAGGTGACATAGTTTATAAATGACTAGTGACGTGACAGGAACTAGCAATGCTTTTTAAATAGGTAAGCAGTGCGAGACCGATACGAAACTTTACATGTCGGGTGCAAGACTCGAGTCGCTTCTACAATATTGAGAACTTGGTAACGTTTGCTGCTGCTGCGGTGGACCGAACTAAACATGCGTAGCTTAATGAAGAAGAAAACAGAGAATTATATAAAAGTAAGTTATCTGAGTGGGGGGGGGGGGGGGGGGGGAGATAATGGCACATGTGATGCCAGTAGTCCCGGACAACTTATTAACCACGTACTTCACGTTTATCGCATGTATTATTTCAGAAAAATATGCATATGCATAAGCATTCGAATGGTCGGGAGCAAACACAGTGCCACAAAATACGAAGGTATTACGGCATGCTATGATACTGGAATGCGCAGATTTTTTTCGTGCAAGGTTTTCATTAAATACATGCACTAAAAATGCGCATGTGTTTTGGCATAGAACAGAAACATTTTGAATATTTTCGAACTAGTTCGAAGCTTATTTCTGCCCTTATTTTATAATTTTCTGTCTCCGATTTTGTGCACATGCGCCAAGCGCTGTACGCTACGCAGAAACGAGGTTAGGGGCACTAGATCAGTTAAAGACAAGTCATGCATGTTATGTAGATAAGGTATAACTCTAAATCTGAAAAGATTCTCATTCCAGTGAGTTTGCTCCTGGATGTCTTTCTGCACTCCACAGGCACACTTTCATCAGCCGACTTTGAATGGGTTGAGAGCGTTCTAACTTGGTTGCGATCTGATTTACGCATTGTTTAAGAACGCTCAGGAAACTTAATGCAGTAACTGCATTTAATAAGGTTAAGCTCCACAAAACTTGGGTACCTATACACCACTCAAACGAGTTGCTGTTGCGGTATACTTAAGCAAACCATAGCCCACCCTCACCAACCCATTATACAAATCAACCGGAGGGTACGGTTTCCACCTAACATGATTCGGCTTAAGCATCTCGGTATGGAAAACTACTCAGCCTCACCGCAAAGGCCCTGCATCTAATTTCTATCTCGTTTCCATTTGTGCCCACAACACCTCCAGGTAAGTTCTGGGCAGGATACGACGTGCCTCCACGAATAGATTCCTGTAATGAGCTCGCGTTATTCTGAATCCTCAAAAGGTTCCGCTTGCCCTCCTTACCCTTACTCGTGCCAGCAACGCTCTGTCGCCAGCCGCATGAGGACGCCTCACAGCGATAGGAGGTTGCGTTGCGAGTGGAAATCTGATCTGCATCCTGAGCAGACATCGGTGTGCCAAGGCCTCAACGTGCTGGCTCGCAGTTAGCCGAAGTATACTGCAGTCAAGGCTTAGTGCCATGGGCTCCCATCTCAGTTACGGAAACGGGTTAGTTGGAAGGCCTCCATCAGGCACTCGCCGGTAAAATCTTCTACTACGGTCGCCTACCTGGTGACCGGCTTTCTTTAGGGGTATGTGCTTTGGAGAGAGCTTCACAAACCGCAATGCGCCACTCGCGGGTTAAGCCGAATTTTGAAAGATCGAACAAAATGGTAGCCTAGTAAAGATGGTAGCCCTCAACGACGCGGCTCCAACTCGAGCAAGGCCTTGATGCGCTGTCTTTCCACAGAGGATAAGCATATTTTTCTCATCAAAACAGCAGCGTCAGTGGTCCAACTTGCTTTCCGTGCGCGGTAACTCACATCTGAAAAATTAAAAAAGGAATTTTTGAATTAAGTGTGGAAGTAAAAAAAAAAAAAAGAAATCTCCCTATAGCATAAACATATTAGCACAGAAATTAGCTTACTAGATCCGGAACGCGCCCTTGGTTTGCGCCGAAATAGAGAACAGCAATAGCAACAAAAGACTAAATCACGTGAGTCAAATCAGGCCTGTTGAGTGGAAGCGTCTAGCGAGATAAAATATAATGGTGCACGAGTTCGACCTCTTAGCATGACTCGCAGTGATTCGACATCGCGAATAGGAAATGGGATAACTGAACATTTAGATGTGGTTACACTAACCAGTAGTGCAGGACCATTATGTATAATGCTCACTGCTATGAGCTGCATGAACGACAACACAACGAAAGTGACAAAGGCTGTGATTGCGTTGTTGCAAGGGATGCTCATGGTCCGGATAGTGAAAATGTTAGCGCCATGTATAACGGTCTACTTTCAAAAGATCAAGGTTTGGCATCAGCAATTCTGCACGGCTTAAATTCCGAAGCAATCAGCCCCCCCCCCCCCCCCCCCCTGAATAAACGGCAAGATGCTCTAGTACTTACTGCTGTACTTTTACATTTATCGGTACATAAAACAATCGATACAATCGCATAGTGCAGAAAATCTCTAGGCGTATTGGAGGCCAGCAACACTATGGCAAGGAAACTTTTTAATTGGCTGTTGGAAGCGTATGGTACATTGAATGCAAACACTGGCGTGCGCAAAGATAAACCGTTGCAAGGGACAAAATGCCACTGTTATTTCTGACAACAGCAGCGCCCTAAACTTAACCTTACAAGGAGCAAATTGTCACTGCCCTGTCAGTGAAAATAACTTTTGATGAATTTTAATATCTACGCTATAAGAGGGCTGGATGCCGGTGAGAAATTACGCATGCTTAGGAGTCCGAGATGCGTTTATACCATCTTCCTGTGCCTCTTTCACAGTTCTTATTTATAGACCTCTCTATATTCGCAAAAGGTCAGATGGGACCTTTAAGTTTGGATTTATGGTAGTCAGAATTCAGATGGGGCTTTTAAGTTTGGATGCATGGTACTCACAATTTAGTAACCGAGCTTATGGAGTAATATACTGAAACAAAAAAGGAAGCAAAGTACCTTTACGCATTTAGTGCGGCCTCCAATTATTCCCATTCTGTATAATAAACTCTTGCTGTCGTACCAATGTCGTTTGTGAGCGTAACAAGAATCTCCCTTTACCTACCCTGACTTCCGAAACGCCTTTGAAAATAGGAAAGGGATTCAGCAAACGACTCAGTTCAGAGTAATTACCTGAAAATATAGCTTATCGCGATTATCGTACAGCAAGAAAATGCGTACAAAGATAGATGTTTTCCTTGTGTTCAAACTGCAACTTAAGGGACGCTTAAGGGGTGTCCACAGGGGTGAGTATATCTGGTTATACCAATAGATATTGAATGACATGCTCCCGCAAAAATATTCAATTTAAATGTATATCACCAGATATATCAGCAAATTAAAACAGCCTCCACCTTCTCACTCCCAACTCATACTGAGCCAAGCGAGAGAAACTATTGCAGAGGTTTAACGTGGCTAAGCGTAGCATAAAATGCGAAAGCATTAGTTTGGCATTGTTTAATTTGCTGTAATAAAGAAGCAAAATAACATTGTTGCTGTCTTCTCGCCATCACCTGCCACAGGTACGCTCATGAGAAGGAGAGTGATGCATGTTGGCTAAGTTGCCAAGAGAGATATAGATATGAAGCCCCGATTTAACCACGCCGTACGAACATGCCTCCTTGCCCTAGGGGCAGATGTTTCTAATCTGAAATGGCAGGTTATGAGAAAGCTAATTTCTCCTCTTCCCCTCCATCTCAATGTAAAAGTCCGCATAGGCAGCACCTGCCAATTCGACGACGGAATCATGAGCTGGTTAGACGGTCAAGTAGCGGTCCCGCACTAAAATTCATAACAAGAAACCAATACCACCCACCGAATACGAATGCGCCACCATGCAAATTCGACATGGTTGCTTGGCCGTGTACTTTATCTTATCGCTTGTTTCCACCCACCACCTCTCCTTGTCCCGGCCCCCGCCACTGCTCTACTTTAGAGGAGTGAGGGGAAAGTGAACTAAAGGCCTATCTGTCTCCTTCCCGGTATGCACCCTGCCTTCGTCGCTGCGGTCTTTGGTCAGTCTAAGGCAGCCCTTTACGGTGGTGTCACGCGATGCTCTTAATGCTAAGAAGTTGAATTCACGCGAAAGGATGTATTTATTATTGAGGATATAATTAATAATCACTATTTTGGAGGCAGGGGCAATGACTTCCACATTCCATATATCTCGTCCCTCTACTCCTGTGAAAGGCGCACTAAACGCGCAGTAACAGATCTTTTATTTTTTTATCCTACGCATGAGAACGAGATTATATCAATTATTGTTAAACAACATATCGGGAGCTGATAATGATGAGATATGAGGTACACCGATAAAAGCAGTTGCTGAAAAAATATCACGCCCCTTAAGAAACATTTGCGATCGAACGTTCGAGGCTGGTTGTTTTCGAGGAGAAATGAGAACTTCTCGAGTTGCTGTTATTCACAAAGTAGAAAAGTATAATAATCTAAGCAGTTTCAGGCCTATGTCGGTTCTCCCGCTCTATCAAAAATTTCTGAGCGTGTTACATAATCCGTTTGAATAGTTTTCTTGCCTCACCACAGGTAACCACAAATTATCAATACGGGTTTCAAGAAGGTAAGCCAACAGAATCCCAATTTCTGATTGCTAAAAACAGTATACTTAAATACAGGCTTTTTTCTGTAGGTAGGAACATTTATGGACTTTTGAAGAGCGGTTGATTCCATAAGCCACCATATCTTTGACTCGCTAGAAATATTGTATTGCCTAAAAATAATTAGATGGAAGGAAATGTAATGAAGAACAGCCCCGGTGGTCCCCGCTAGACGTGGGAGTCGATATTTAAAACAGTTATTTAAAAAATATACGCTCACGCGTAAGGCCGTGTGCGCGCCAGACATGCTCAGTGATATTTGCTTTACATAATAGAAGCTTTCGATAGGGAGTTTTTGAATCACAGTTCACAAACCCTTTTATACAAGTGAACCTTGCAGGCTGATTTACTCAACGGTAATATTTCACAATATCCCTTCTCTTACCTCTAGTTCACCCTGGTATTAGTTAGTCATGCCGTGTGAATAGGCTTCATTACGCTTTCTGCTCAGTCTAATTCTAAGGGCAGAGTGCATTGCTCTGGTTTCAATGCCTAATGTAGAGACGCGACGCTGTCATAGGTTCCCATATTACCCTTCAGGAGAGGAATACAAATGGAATTTCTACTCCTGCTTCGCGAGATTTAGCGCGCATAACGTGTTTCCTAAGAGCAAATGTATCCTCTTTCCCGGAATACTTAGTTCGCAAAAATAAGTCGCTTACAATCTCCACGGACAGGTTGCCCTAGATGTCTTCTTTTTCTTTCATTTACATGAACATGAAACAAAAATACCTGATAGCGGCGCGACTGTTCGTTTGCAAGCAGCAGAAAAAATTCGGACAAGGAATCACAACCAAATGCACAACAACATACATGTACAAAACACAAAGCACGACATAAAAGAACACAATTCATGCTGTAATAAAGCTTCACTAAAGAGAAAGGGGACCATCATTTGTAGCTATACGCATTCTTTACGCACGCCATGCAATCATTGTTTTCCTTAGCAGTGATTCTATGCGTACAGTAAGACAAGTCACCGTTGCATTCAGAGCATTCTGCAAAGGCGAGTCTGTGAATGTTCTCTCATTTTCTAACCGGCACAGCACTCAATAGCCAGTTTATTTATTGTTAATTGTTCCAGACATTGTTCTCTTATTGCTTCGCCAGCTAGAAGTCGCCATTACAGTTGCTCACTAGAAACAAGCATTTTGCTCTTACAAGCTATAGCGATTCGGTCTCAGAGAGTTACTGCTAGTTTGGTTGAAATTTCTGGCGAATGGCATCAAATGTCTCCAGGTATTCTTGAGTAGGTATTCGGGGTGACGTAAAAAACTAGAGGAAATATTTACAATATTCGTATACAGTGCGGAATATCATACAGTGTTACCTCTTTAATGATGTTTACCGCTTGACTTCACCATGTTTAAACCTAGTTATAACGAGGGAAAACGCCCTCCGCAGTACATGAAGACAATCTTCTACTGAGCGCAGGTAACCAGGGTTGAATCTGACAGGTTCGAGTTCGGTCTCCTCTAATTGTTTCTTTCTTTTTTTTTTTTTAGTATCGAACACACAAACGTTGGCTGAATTCGCTAGGCTCTGAACCTCGAGAATAATGTTTCGCACTAATAATTCTTCGTATAGAATTATGTTCGTCATTTTTTCAGTCACGACAAACGCGTGCTCACTAGTGTACAGCTAATAATACTGCTGGTACCTTTGGCATTTTCTTAGATTATCGAAATCTGGGAAAGATTTTAAAGATAGCTGCATTAAGCTGCAAGTGCTATATATTTTGTACAATTTTCTTCATAACTGAGCAACTCTCTGAACTAAAGCTAGTGCAACATAAACACCAGCATGATGAGAGGCTATAAAAAGCATACAACTTTTTTCCAATTAGCGTCGAGCACTCCACCCTAAGGTGACAATGAAATAATTTACGTTTCAAATTAACGGAAAAAGTCAGGTCTTAGTAGATGGTATCGCCACACTCTGTTCTCTGTATGCGGTTTTGAAAGGGCGACGCTTGGAGCAAATATACTGCGCTTTATAATTATGCCCCAACTTCACAAATACACTTTTTATATCAACTTCAGACAGTGCACGTTTCACGCTTTTTCAGTAAAAACAGCTGTTTTTAGTATTCAGTCCAAATTGAAGCAGATCCTGTTCAGATTGATTTCAGAAAACATATCCCTCAGCCGATGCCCCCCAAAAACTTCAAGCGGCGCTTCCTTCAGTGCCGCCATGGGGTGAGTACACTTGCTGCCGCCGCATATGCCACAGTGTACAATATCTGCTTGCAACTCGACCATACTGTATTAGCTAAAGCTTTTTCGCCATCATGTCATAGCCTATTCCTGTCTTCGGATGTTTTATATAAATGGACAGCCCCCGCGCTTCCATTTGCGCTGCTGTCTTCAAATCACCTCAAGGCTATCAATGATAGCTTACATATATCGCATTCTGCTTAATATTGTTATCTGCCATACCTTGCTGGCATTGAGCAAGGGGATGACGAAGTCTCTTGTTCGGCCTGATGAAAATGAAGCTGAGTAGATAGAGTTAAGCAGTGGCTATCGAGCCTGAGCTAGTATTGAACACTACTGTGTGATTTCCACCCGTAACTATCTTTCCACTTACTACCATTCCGCGCCGCTACGTGACCCGGCATTCGTCGTTTCCATGGGCTTGCAGAGAGTCCAAGTGCAGACAACATTCTGTGTCCCCAAAGTTACGGTTCGCAAATGCTGTCCACTATACGACAGCGAAACTCACGTATGAAAAATATTAAGTTATAACTCTGATGCCATATTTCAGAGTGTCAAAGCCGGGTATTTCAACTGCAGAAAACGAAATCTAGTTAGTAAAT
The DNA here is from genome assembly GCF_055883805.1 of Amblyomma maculatum. Lineage (NCBI taxonomy): Eukaryota > Metazoa > Arthropoda > Arachnida > Ixodida > Ixodidae > Amblyomma > Amblyomma maculatum. The sequence continues at coordinate 43,322,269 of NC_139347.1, read as the reverse complement.
GTCCGTTTACTGTCCCTTTAAGAGCATAATCAGTTCAAACCTCCTAGGTTTCTAGGAGACGGTACATAGTTCAGATATAAAAGGAATAACATCCTTCGTCTTTTCTGCTGAAAACAACGGTTCTAGAAATGTGGCCGCACTGAACGCGTTCATTGACAGTTCGTCAAAGGCTGAACTAAAATATAAAATAGCTGGAGAAGGCAGCTGAACGAAATTGCTTACATTATATTTGATAATATTTCAATTTAAATTCAATTTATTCAACATCGTGAAGATCTTGGGTGCGCCGACAAAAAAAAACAACAGAAAAAGGCTTGACAGAGATCGACGCCCTCTGCAAAGAGTTGACAGCAGTATGCACAAACAAGCATTAGTATGCACAAACAAGCATCCTAAAGACATATAAATTCCAGTCTTGAAAAGTTTTGTACCGAGTTGCGTTTTTTACCGTTTGGATACCATACGGAAAATGGAAAACCAGCTTTTTATAATCGACAGTGGCCCCTGTACAATGGGCTTTATTCTTTTCATGATTCTCACCGGAAACGATAACACCCCCGTAGAAATTTACCACTGGATCTTGGCAGCTGGCCGGTTGTTCCAATCGTTCCTACGACAAACGAAGACTTATGAACGCTGGACGCGGGACTCACGATTGATCGCTTTTTTTTTCGTCGCCGTTAGCTTGTGCCCTTTGCTGTCCCCTGCCAATGCTACATGCCTGTTTTGGGGCCCGGTCTTGTGGATTTGTGGCTTCCGAGGTTCAGCAGCCATATTTTAGACGATCGAAAGTGGAGGCCATCCGGCGTTCTCTGGAGGTCCAGGCATGGAAAGGGGAGAGCAAAATGCGATTTCGGACAAAGCCTGCCTGCGCTGCCGTCGGTGCTCATGGGCGGGGCTGGCTGCATTGTGGCCAATGTCCGCTCCAGGATCGGACGGACCGGCTTCGATAAATGAAGCTGCAATCTGCGCTGCTCCCCTGCGCTGAACTTTTCCAGTCGGCGGCAACGGCTGCCGGCGTCCTAAGCCACTTTCGATCCATCCCTCTTAAGTGCAAGAAAGCATTTTTTCTCTCCGTCTTTTAATGCCCCCTTTTACTTGTTAATGGCGCAATTCAGGGGTCCGCTTCCAGAAGAGCAGTGAACTGCCCCTTTACTTTCATATAACCAACTTACTCTTTACCTCCTTCAATGATAAAATATCACTGACGCCATAGCTATAGACAGCTTATCATCACCACCATCCTAACATGTCTACTGAAAGAAAAAGATTTCTACCGTAACCTTTTCTGTGCCAACCACGGCCATCTGTTTGTCACGAGTTTTTTAACATCTTAATTAAGGAAATAGTGTTATCACTACAGTCTTGATTCGCGTATAAAACAAACACTTAGCGCACAGTTCATAATGTTATTTGATGGATCCGGGACCTATCTTCTCATCAGAAAAGAGAGATTCAATTTCTATCAGCTGACGCCAAATAATCATTTAGAGAGCCATCCTATCATGTCTCCTAGTGAATATTGGTCGCCGTTTACTAATGTGAAGAAACCACTGTTGTCTAAAAGTGAAACCCACAAAAAAAAAACACTTTTTATTATTACCTTCTCGTGTCACACTTGCCAGCTACATTCTTTTTTGCCTTAGCTAAGTGCTACCGGGCTAGACGGGTATAAAGCTAAAGGTAACTCCTGGTAGTTTATGACAAAACACAGAAATATAGCGTTATATGCAATTGTTGTTTTATCTTACTGTCCAGTAAAGCAACTCACATTAAGCTGTCCTCAGCTGGGTGTAGTATCATCCAAGCTCCATGCATGGTTCTTCCCTATAAGTATGTCTACGTTTTCCTTTCTTTCAACTGCTGGATTAAAGCGGAGGCGCTTGCAGTATTCATTTGAATGAGAAACTTTGCTCGTTCGTATGATTGCCCTTGTAATTCTCAAAATTATCACAGTCGTTTGCCACAAACTCGATGCGGGGTTCACATAAAACATTCTGGCTTACGCTTGCCACAGCACGGACGACACGAAAACGACAGGCAGCAGACTCTCCCCAGCAACGTTTATGCATGCAACTAAATTCGTTGAATAATGAGTAAGATGAGAGTATAGGATCTGGGTTCTCATGACCCAATTGAATAGGTTAAACCTTAAAGAAATCTTTATTCTACACTAAAGATTCAAGGGGTGCACTTAAAACTCCTTACGTGTAGTGATGCGAAAGCACACCGGGACATCTTTCACCCTGCTTAGGTGGCTTTGGTTAGCTTGTTCTGTGGATTCTTGACTGAATTTTTGACTATTAGTAGGATTCTGGCTATGACTGATGTCGAAAATCATTTTCCAATATCATTAAGGCATTATAGCGATATAATCCATACTGTATTGGGTTGTTTTTGTAGATTCTGGATTGCGTTTTGGGTATGACTTGCGTTTTGTATATCACTGATATCGCAAGTCATTGTCCATTATTATTAAACATTTATAGCCAACTTTTGGCATATAATCATTCTGGATTCGGTATTGGCTTATTATGTGGATTCCGAATTGGATTCTTGGCTATGAATATTGTTACAAATCTTATGCGTTGTCATTAAGGCATTATAGTATATCATGACAAAATTCAATATTGGCTTATGTGGATTCTCGATTGGATTCTTGGCAATGGCAATGTGTAGCTTTTATACAATGTCATTAAGGCATTATAGACAAGTAATCATGAATGTATTTGGTATTTGGGGTTTTTTTGTATTTTTTTGCTTTATTGTGGATGTGTTGAACTGGTCTTGGATCACGTTGGGCGCACGCCACTGATAAGCTACTAAAGGCGTTCGCCTAAAAATGATAAGCATGCAGCTAATTGTTCGCACCACAGGCCATATTTACAACAATCAGAAAATAGCAATGGGCTGTTGTCTTTCGTTTCTTAACGAAATAGGTTTCATCCCATTAAAAATGTTCGACTGCACACTAAACTCGGCGACTGTCTTCGCAGCTGTCTATGACAGACGCCAAAGTTGAACACGCAATAGGATATTTTCTCAGACAGCCGTCTTGCACACTCCCAGCCCATGATGTTATCCGCCTCCTGTGATTTTTGAATCAGTGCATGGAATCATATCACTTACTCCGAGATTCATCGATCATTGCTCCCCTCTTTTTCGTCGTTTCAGTCGGCGCAAAATATTCTAACACTTTGATAACCCATATATCGCCAATCAAGTTCCCATATCTCACCACTCTCAATAATAAAGAGCCAAAATCTTGAGGCTCTTCCCCAATATACTTTTATGTTTTCTTCAATTCTCGCAAAAAAAAAAAAAAAAAATCCAGGACACTTTGGCGACTAAAGTCATGAAAGGCGAAAGCCTGAGTGCTCCATTCGGATAGCCGACTTTTGCACATGTAGCGATGAATACTGCTACGAGTAAAGCGAGCGACTACTATTTCGCATTCTGCGAGTGTATTTATTCAGTGAATTCTGCTTGGCAGCAACGAGATCGCGCTCTTTGTATCTTCGCAGTTATTCTACGTTTACTGTTGTGTGGTTGATTTTATAGGGTGGGCGACATTATATTAGTAATTATTACGCAACTGTAACTAATTAGGAATTATTATCATTTAGTCATTATTTAGTATTTAGTTATTGATTATAGTTAGTAACTAGTTATTTATTAAGTATTGATTGATCATTGATTGGCATATGATCATAAAAGGCACGCATTCGAGCATACTGTGGTGGTGCTCTGTGATTGGTCAAGACCTCCATGACGTCATCCCGTCTCGACCAATCGGAGCCACCGCAAAAGCGTGACACTGCTGACGACAACGATGAGGCAATAAAGGCTTTCGTCTTTGTATTGAATATTTATTACAGCATGAATTCCCAATCAGAAGATGAAGCGTTACGGTAACACCTGGCGTTGATATGACATAAAGAGGGTGTGCAGCTTTGAAGAAAGCTTCCCTGTCGTCAGCAATACAGAGACCTCTTCTGCGTAGAACAATCATGCAATCAATGTGACTTGCGCGCCGACAATGCTCCTCGTGGAATAATGTGTTAAAAAAGTGGTATTCTGTATCTTTTTTTTTTTTCGTGTGAGATCAAACAGTCCCGTGCCCTCCAGTCTCCGGAGGTACAGCCATCTTACAAAGCAGTATATGCATGCTTCACCCCTGCGTCGTAAAGACTTCATCTAAAACAACGATAAAAACACTCCTGAAATATTTCTGCTGTGCATGTGAATCGGAGGTTATGATGATATCTGTTCCTTCTGTAAAAAGCAGCTGGATGCCTAATTTATACCGCTTCGTATAAGATAACATTTCATCCATGAAGTGAATTATCTACGAATGCTTTAAGCCGAGGCGCAAATCTTAGACCCCGGCTCTCATCAATTTCACTTTGCGAAACCGTGAGCTCGGGTTTCGCGAAAAAGAACCAAACTCAGCCGCCATCTGGTATGGAAGAAAGCGATTGCACGCGGGATGCAAAAAATAAATACTTACTTCGCGAGAATATTGCGAAGAATAAAATGCAGTATCCTTTGAGCCCAGCCTTTCAACATTATATGCAGTTATTTATACTTTTCACCAGCAACTATTTCAATTTTTTGCCAGCCTCCTAGACACGGCTGTAGGGAGTTTTAGCTTGTGGTTCTCCGGTAGTAAATACACCAGTAGTAAATTGCGGTGTCGCTTTGTGTTGAACTAGAAATAAACGCTAAGAAATAGCGCCAGTCGGTTGAATATCGCGCAGTTCTGGTCAATATCTCAATACGATAAGCGAAGTCTGTATACGCGCTGAGCTTAAACAGAGGCCAATTTGGTGTATTTTCTTTTATAGATGTTTTAATCGACTGAGTTTACTTTCTGAGCTATTCACAATGGAATATTAGCTTTTTTCTTGCTTCTTTCTAATTTTCATTCTTTTCGCTAAAGACAGAAGATGCAATCGCGCGCCCATATTCTTTGCATGAGCCTTGAGGTGATCATATCCCGGCTTAGGGAGAAAACGAAACCATGGAGACTTCCGCGACCAGAGGGACCCTAAAATTTGCTGCAGCTGAACACAGCTGCGCTCTGTGAATATTTTAGAAGCTTAAACTCACCTCATCCCTCTTTTTTAGTTGTTTTAGACATCGCTGGTAACTTCCAAGCAACTGTTGAGTATTGTAAATATTGTAAAGCAGATCGCGACAAGATTTAGAGGGTAGATCTGCCGATATGTTTAGTATTATGGTGCAGCCTTTCAATATGCAAGAGTGCAAGAGCATTTCGTTTATTATAAACTTCCAGGTCGACAGAGGCGCTTATCCATAATTGCTAAGCATGCATTCCGCCACGTAATGATGTTTTTATTATTTTAATCTAATTCTTTTAAATTCTAGATAACTTAAAAACTGATACAGGTCAAACAAATCTGATGTGCTTACTTTCTAGTGTGACTTTAGGAAGGGGGCGGGATGTGAGGGAGCTAGATGACAATGATTTTAGTGTAATGCCTGCTTGCTCCCTTCCTTGTCTCCCCTTTCTTTTCCCTGGACTTCCCCTCAATTCATCCCTGCATTCCACTTGTTTCGCTCGTCCTTTCCTTTACGTTGCCTCTGCCTTTGCTGGCTGACTGATTGCACAGCCTTTCATCGCCATCTGGCGTTGTTCTGCCTTGCCTTACTTGCTTTGTTCCATTTTTTCTTGGTTTCTTTCTCTAACCTTGATTCCTGCTTTTGATTTTCTTGTTTGCTCTTCTCTGTTGGTTGTTTGCCTTGCTCTTGCATGCTTGCGGGGGTTTCTTCTGCCTGCATTCCTTTGCCTTTTTTTTTCTCGCGTCTTATTTGTCTTTCGCATTTTGGTTTGCTTTTGATTGTCATGCCTTATTATTAATTTGCTTGCTTCCTTTATATTCCTATGTTTTCTTGCTTTCATCGCTTTTCCTTTACTAACTTGTTTGGTTTAGTTTGCTTTTGCTAGACCTTTTTCACTGCCTTTATTTATTTTTATTTCATTGACATTGACTGCTTATGTCATTCTTTGTTTTGCTTCTTTGCCATATTTGCCTCTTTTTGCTTTCTCTGCGCTGTCTTTGCCTTTACTCCTGCTTGCCTGATTTGTTTGCAATTGCTTCATTGCTTCCTTTGCCTGCGTTTTCTTGCTTGCTACTTCTGCTTCTGGCGGAAATAATAAATGTGAAACACTGTGTATGTTTACGAACCGAATGGGATAACGGCGAGTAAAAAAATACGTAGGGTAGATACTTCCAGTAGCAGATTATTTCAAAGCTTACGAATAGGACGAAGTGAAAAGGCAGATATGCTACTCGATAATTTTCCTCCGAATGCGTATCGTAGCAAGCATAGGTTGATTATATGACACAAGCACGAAGAGAAGCAAAGGAGAGAAAAAACAGCCCCACATAGCTAGTACATCAATGAGACAACAAGCCGAAAAAAAAAACTTCCCTTTTTAGCCGAACTTGATTAACGAGGAGGAAGCGAAACTATAGTTTCTTACTTTCTCGATAAGTTATCTCAAATTGGTGAGAAAAAAAGTGTTAGTTCGAAATGCTCGAAAAATCTCTATTGAAGCCGCAGTGTCCTAATTAATTAGTTTTAACTTCTTCACGAAGGTGAGGGCCGCAACTTCTGCATCAACGTGCCTAGTGAGAACACGAGGAGCCCTCTACGAACCAGGATGCTGAGTGACAAAAACGTCAGCGTCGTTGTTCATCAAATGATCGAGGGAGCAGACATTCAGTGGACTGGATATCGCACTCACTTCAGGCCGACATCGCCTGACCCTGAAGCTAACGTGTATGAATTTGCGTGTTAGTTGAATTTCGTCGGTAACAATATTTCAGAATTTCATAAGTTCCATCCCTCAATTTTTTTCAACAATAGAAAACAATTTATTGCAACCTCCTCCTGCAGCGCAGTCCCTATACCGTCTTCAAGACCTGGGCAGAAAGGCTGCTTTCTGAAGGTTACACTGCTGTGAAATGTCTGATAGAAAATACGTTACGGCACGCGAAATACAAATGCTGAACAGCACGACAGCCCACTATGTCTAGCCTGAAGATTACAAGGTACTCATATCGCTCGGAGGGCGCTTACAAAAGCAGAACGCCGATCGCCAGCTGGGTTAACAGTTCGGAATTTTTATCGAAATCGAACTTTCTTAAGCGTCGAAGCATTTTCGAGGCCTGCTCCGTAGAACCTTCCTTGTGGACGATTCACTCTGAGGTAACACTAATTAGGTTCAGATTAGATTTAGACTAGAAGTAGAGGTGCAGTACTACAACGGGTATCATTCGAAAGGCGACCTGCTAGCGACCCATGTTTTTTGCCAATGCACAGCCCAAGATATAAAGGCAAGGATCAACCTTCAGGTTCCTTTCCAGCAAGCGGTCGATGGAAATTCCTTGGCTTAGTGCTGATGGAAGAATCTTATAACTGCGCATAGAAATACCACTCGCACGGCTAAATAGTGTTTGCTACATGATGACAGGCTAAATGTAGCTAAACATGTTTGATTTAGAACTGAGATTTCTATACGGTGCCGGCAGCTAATTTAAACAGGATGGCAAACAAAACATTCAACAAGACGTGCTCGGCCTAAGGGACAGCGATAAGGTCAAGTGAAGACGGCAGGATTGCAAATAAAGCCACGGCGCAATTTTATATACATCTATGGCTGTGAAATGCGAACCGTTTAAAAATGACATTTGACATGACAAGAACCCTCGATGCGCATAGGTTCTATGTGGAACGCTACGGTACGGGTGTCAGATACATCGAAGGTGAAGATTCAAGAGCTTTTTTTTTTTTTTCTGGTCCAATTTATTATAACAACAATAAAGCAGCCGTGTAGAAAGGCGCTGAATAACAAGCCATGGAGTGATTGTTTCCGCCAAGCAGCGCCGTAAGTTAAAACCTATTTAAAAGTGAAAGCTAGAGTGTACTTACCATTTGTTTTTGTTTTCATGGGGTTTAAATGTGAGACTTCAGGGAATGACTCTGACTGCTCGAGCCATTGATTTCTAAAAATCAATATTTCATCAATTTTTTATCGGTTTGTCTCACCGGAAAAAAGGGAAGGCAGTTTCTGCAGATTTCGAAAGCCGCGCATTCAGTCCTTGCCCACCGCGTGGTGCTGTCCACATTACCTCTCATTTAAACACGTAGCGTGGGACGTGACTGCTTTAGGTATACTTCGGTCGTCTCTTAATAACTGTTTTAATAGTGTATGGTGCAGTCAGTATCATTAGCGATTCGAAAGAAGACGGGATGAAAAATCACGTTCTTTTTTTTTTCTTTTTTTTTTTTTAATGCTACGCGATTTCAGCCCTAATTGTGAATACCCATCTAAGCAAGTTCTGCTCAGGCGCTAATATTGCGCCTATGATTTTTTTTTTTTTTTCAATTCTTTGCAAGATCCTACCGCCTTCGTTACAGCAAGGTTCTAAGATGCAAAAATGGGGAAAGTACCTCATGAGAAATTGGACACATCAGGATGAACATTTTTTGGTCTGCGGAACTTACTGTTCCTCACCTGCATAGTATCAGGCTTGTCTGGAGACTGCATGAATGCTGCCTGATTTGTAAATCAAAACATTTGTTCGTACCTTTTGAACACAAATTTTAAAAGCAGTATCAGTTTAACGCGCCGTTTGACCGAACATCTTCTAGCGATTACTGATGTGGAGATGCAATAACCGCGCGGCGCGTGTGCGCTCAGAAATTTCGCCAAAAAAGGCATTCGTGTTAAACCACGTTTCTTCGCTCCCAGCAGCGATAATCTGCACCCTAAAAGGGGGCACTTGCACGCATTATAAGGTGAGTTCACTTTAGCTACACAACCAATGCTCAAGCAGTCATCACCAAGAAAACTTGGCAGGGAGGCTACAGCTTCCGTGGAGAGGCAAGTATTTCATCCAATTGCAGCTCGGACAATGCTAGCAATGCGAGCAGGCTTTCAGACAAACCAAAAGATCTGTTCTCTTAGCCGCTCAATAGATCAGCTCCCCGGTCACGCTATCTCAAAGAAAAAAAAAAAGATGAAGGACCCCAACCTTCATACATGTTCATGGCGTTATATGAGCCAATTAAACCGAGTAACGCGTTAAACATCGGCAGCATGGTGCATGAAGCCTACACGAGGGAAAAAAGAAGAAACTAGCGATGCGCAGTAGAAAACGAGAAAGCATCCAGCCATTTATTCGCCGCTTATGATCGAAGAAACTGTCGAAGCACAGTAGAAAACAAACAAATTATCCAGCCATAACTTAGCCACTTATTATCGCAGCGGGAAAGATGGCATGTTTACTTTCCGCTGAACACCAGCGCTGCTCATTTTAGAGACGTCTGATACGCTCGCTCACTATCGTCATCATCCACCTCCGAAACGCTGAGCACATGCAATCTTCGCGTCATGTCTGTCGTAACCATACTGGGGCAGATTTCCCGCGAACTAACCGACATTTATCTCTGTGATCTAGGACATACCTTAGGCAGGTCCAGATAAGATGTCGTAACCTTCCATTTTGCTAAGCGATGAGAATGAAGCGGACATTACTGTACTACGAAAAGTAATTAGCTGCGTGGTAATATTTTCAAAAAGCTTCGCACGAGTTCCTGCAGAACGATGTGCAGGACACAAGCATTTTCTACGAAATATCCCCCTGCCCGTTGTTTTCATAGAAAGCTCTTGCGCCCAGGAATGCACTGTTCTACGTCCTCCTAAGCCTCCTGAATTGTCAAGGCGGCCTCCAAGGCTAAGAAAAATGTATAGCACACAAAACGTCAGCACAAAATTATGTTTTGGTGAGCGAAATAAAGCAAAGTATAAAGTGGCAAGGTGAAGAGAGTTTTACAGAGCCCATTGCTGCCGGTCTCGCCTTCCGGACTCCTAAATGCGACAAAAGAAGAATATTAAAGAACAGCTAAAAACGAAGCATTATAAGTAATATATAATTTGAAGGTGTTATATCAGCATAAACAAAAATAAAGCAAGCGAACACAACAGGTCTTAGACAAAAGAAAAGGACAGCTGAGGCTCCTACACTCTCAATCGAATCCCCTGAAACACAAACCGGTGCCAAACTCAATGAATATCGAACGCTGAAGGAATGACTTTCCACAAATCTGATCTCCCCCTCTCGAATGTTATAAAGAATAGCATGATATCAGGTTTCCCAAACGACCCAAACAACCTGCGGACTTTGAGTGAGCGGAGGCGTTCGTTCCCTCCCCCCCCCCCCTCTTTGTACCCTAACGACAGAGGGTGAGAATAGTTGCACACGCATTGTGTTCCCCACAGAGCGAGACGCGCAAGAGCCGACGTAATTAAAGGAGGCTTTTGATGAGGCGCAAAGTCATCGACAGCTGTTGCGAACAGCAGGGAATTCAGGTTACAGCTTTGACACGAGGAATTAAAAAAGTGCGTTCATATGGAGGAAACATGAGGATGAATGTCGAGTGGATGTGTGGCTGTCATATTTCACAACGTGTTTTCTTTCAGTTCACCATCTCACATTTCGCAGCCTCATGAGGACAGGCCATTTTCTTTTGTGCAGACAAGAACATATTCTTTTTGTTTTTGCTTGATTCTACACTAAGAATATGGATATCAGCAAATTTGTTTGTTCTTTTTTTCGACGAGCCAAATCCAATACCTAAGCTTATTTAAATTGTGTTGTCACTGAAACCAAATACACGCTTTTTTCTGTTCCAACGATGGTAACAAACGTAGCCCCTAGTACTAAAGTGTACCTACGCGCAAGTCTTGTTTCGAGTAAAAAAACAAGCTAAATCATGAACATCTATAAATAAAAAGGGCCCAAATTCATTCGCAAAAGCTTTTTTTTTTTTTTTTTTTTTCTCAGCTTCAGCCTGAAGGCCTAGACTGACTCCAGCGTTGTTTCACGCGACATCAGATTTCAAGTTCTTTACTGATGATATCCAATAGTCGCTTTCTAAATGCATTATTACTAGCGGAATGGCCGATGTAAATAAGAAACGATTGGTTGTCTACGACTAGTCATGAATGTGAGGTGCTGCAATAATATAGAAATGTCTTCTCACTGTCATACATTCTATCTAATCAATTTCACAGGTGCCTGAGAAGGAACACAAGAAAATAAGGTCATCACGTTTGGCAGAAACCTGCAATAAAGAATCACTTGCTTCTCTTGCTGAGCCACATCAATGCTGTTGAAAAAGCACATTGACTGTACTAGTGGCTTTTAGCTGAATACAGAGTGCAGCATGCAATGTTTCCATAAACGCAGCTTACATTTCGAAGTCAAACTAATGCTTTACGAAGAAACGCGCCACACACAGAGTTCTACATCGAAAGAGTTCACATGCTCATACTGAAGATGTAATACGTATACTTTTTTGAGTGATGCTTGTTAGAATGTTGGTCTAACTTGCGTTTAAAGTATACCATGTGTCAAGAGACGGGATAGCTTATGAGTTTACTAGGACCATAAAGCTTTTGTTCTCAGTTCCTCTCTAGATAGGCTAAGAAAATTTGCGAGGGGTTATCTATAGTAAACTGATTATAGTTCAAATGCATGCGGCTTTTCTCTTCTTATTTTAATCCGCTATAGGTGCAGTTTTCATACCATAGTTAGTTTACACACTTTCTATAGCTACAGGGATGTTGCCGCTGCAGTCTCAGCTGTGCACGTGGCGCCACCTTGGAGCCGCCACGTCAAATGGCGGAGGTTTAATCATGACCTTCTCGATTAGCTCCAGTGGAACGGAGCGATCGATCTCGGATGCCACGGATTTAACCCACCTCGTAGCGCCACCTGGGAGCCACCCCGTTTAATACCGATTACTCGAGTACTCGATTTCAAAACCGGCTGTTTCGAATCCACTCCGATCATGTTGTTCTTTTAGTGCGCAAGCACCACAAGAGGCAATGGTCAATAAATGGTCAACCATAGGCTCCATCACTCTCCTGTTGGCTAGCAAACTTAAAAGACCCGTCGGGGAGATCAGGTTGTAGAAGCTATATCGGACTCAGTTTGAATTATCCTCGTGAAATAACGTAGTTGTAACCCCTGAAAACAGCTTGGCCAATCTGAACGACGGTACAAACAAAATAAAAAAAAAAACAGGACAATTTTCTTGGTATTTTAGTAGTTTTACACTAAAACTCCTCACATACCTCCTATTCTTACATCCTCGTTTAACTAGGCTGCTATTAAACGTGCGTGTCCATATTAAGTTAGCGAAATAATTTAAAGGAGGAACAGCTTCTGCGATAACGCTCTTATTTGAAACTGTTCCCTCCAGATAATCGCTTGTTTAACCCATTCGTCAATTAAGTTAAATCTGACATCGGCGTTGCAGTCGGAATTGCGAGCATAAAAAATCACCTGATCGCATCTGGCAGGTGAGAGATAGTAGGTTATATGGCCGGGCAAAGATTGGCCAGCAGGTTGTGACGACGAGACCACATCACAAGGCCGAGTTGGCAGCAGGGACGCGATTGGCAGGAGAGAGTTATCGATTCCAGGACACTTGGACCCTGAATCAGACGCTCTATCCTAGTCCACGCAGGCATGATGGCATTTATGCGAGCGTGTGAGACTCCACTAGGGAAGCATAAGACGGGAGGCATGAAGCCGCGTCATAGCCTCAACTTCTGGATCGTAATGAAGAGTCGGCACATTTCTATTTGAGCCGCAGTTTTAGAAAGACACAGCTTCGCTCCGCTCGTCGTTAATCTTGGTGAATCAGTGCCATATCTGTCACGATTGGCAGATGGCAAAGTGGAAACAGTGAAACCCCGCTATTGCTGATTTAGGGGAGAGAATGAAGTCGGCGATGAAAGTGGAGCACAGGACTGGATGTGAAGAGTGGTCCAGTTGATCGAAAGGTGCTGGCGCCCACTGAGGAATGCGCGACACGACGAAAATTGTGACAAGAACCACAGAGAATGGCTACCGTCGAAGGAGATTGTAATGGTGCGAACAAATAGTAATGTGGTATACATGTTAACATGCTTGTGTAAACAGATTTCCAGGCCAACTGTCGCCGCTAAAAGCGTCCTTTTGAAAGTTCGCTTCAGGTTATGAGTGCAGACCTTTGCAAGCCAGGATTCACCTCCAGCTTTACTCCCACGCCACAAACATTTGCGTTACAAACTCGTAGCTGTCTCACCATTTTTACTGCGTGTTAACTCACCGATTTGGGATGTATTTTCTCACACATACTAGTAAGCGTTAAATCGTAACCTACCCCATTATGTGAAGAACCATCCGACATTGCAGTATTTTATAGGCCGGTTTCAATCAAGCCTTACGAATGTGCCTGAATGGTGCAGGAGTACAGTGTTTGTGTCGGCATCCAAGGGAGGGTTCAATTCCTGTGTGCGCCTACCTCAACGCCTACCGTGTGTGCCTACTAAAAACATGTCGCAAGAAGAGAGAGAAACCGCGGCAGTCTGCCGCTGAAAACGGAGTATCGATGGCTGGGCTGGAGCAGTGTACGCGATGAACAGCAAGGATGAAAGAGGAGAATCAGACCAAGTGGATCTCGGGCAATACCATCGCTTTCTCAGCACAATGTACACCGCAAAATTGCATTGCCGGCAAGCGAGTATCTGAAGCATTTTCTGAGCACCTCGACAAACTGATTTCAGGTGGTAAAATTGTTCTCATGGTTTTCAAACCACCTGATAGGGGTCTCGATGAAAACGAAGATATCGTTGCTCAGCTGTGCTCCGGAGTCCCAGCGGTTGTACCAACTGACTCGGTGATAGTGGCTGAGGCAATCTTTGATGTTTTTGTCATCATGGCCAGATAACGTGCCTGGTTGTCGCAGATACGTCAAGAGACTGACCTGTCTAGGTGCTTAAGTGTGGGTGTCTTGGGTGCGCTAACGGCTCCTTAAGAGGGCGCAGCGCAGGCATATAGCAGGCTGCCACGAAAGGGCACCGTACCGACGGGTACCTAGTGCTTCCACAAAGTATTTCTATGGATAAAATTAGTTTGTATACAGGTGCAGGGGTGAAAACGTGCCTGGACAGCAACACATGGGCCCAAGCTAATGTCTCACGCTCGTATTTCTTCTCTTAATCTTTCAACAGAGCTCCGACTTGGTTTCAAATTATGCCAGAAGTCCTTCAAATTCCGAGCACGGCGCACGAAGCACCAGAGCATTATAGCACGAAACAGAAAATAGAACGGGTTGTCTATCACTGCTTATGCCTTTTGTAAAAATAATACACAATCCTTCCCAAGTCTGTACAAATTATGATGTAGCAGATGGTTCATGATGGCTGTTTCACAAGCATGGCCGTTGACCTGAATGCTCAATATCAGCATCCTAAAAGTGATTATGATCTCTGTTTGCTCAAGTTGTTTGGTAGAAAACTTTTATGACCTTGTGCAATGAATTAAAATAGAGTGCTTATCTTCCACGGGTCCTTCTTCCCGCTGTAGTGTCCTTCGTTTGTTATTTAAAAGCTTGATGTTCGTCTAATGCGCAGGTTCACCAACCGCTTCAAAAAAATCAGCTCACGTTTATGTGCGAAGAAGTTGTAACGGCAATAGAACCAACGAAATAAACGTAACTGTTGCATTTTACCACCTAGCTTAGATCTGAGAAACGTCTGCAGTACGGAATAAATAAACAAGTAAATAAATAAGTAAATAGAACCTATATGGCCTCTGAACTCCGCAAGAATATTTCAATAACTGCACACAACCTCTCTGGAACTGTGGACCTTCAAAATGCGCTCAAACAAATTCACTACAAATGTCGATGAGGGGACGGTGCAAACATGAGAAGTTAAAGGAGAGCTAGCTCTTCTTTCGGTGGTACTAAGAGCAAATATTGACCCCCGCTTCTGTGTATACTCCCTTCTATTGACGTTGACGACCTACGCAGAGTCTCTCAAGCACTGGGGAACATCGCGCGAAACTGACATTGAGAAAATATCCTCGGGGGTTAACTAAATAAAAGCTAGCATGAAGGTTTTATAATCGAAGAAGAGGAAGAATAAAAGGCGGCCGACTAAAGGAAGCGAGAAGAGAAAGGAAAAAATGTGTCGCAGCCAACCCTGGAAGCCACTCCTTCACAGAAGTTCATTCGCGGCTAAAGTCGCACAATCCTGGGCCTACAAATCCTCAGGCGAGGAGAATGCTTTGAGCAATAGCAGCACTGCGAAAAGATTTGTTCCTGTCTGCCATCATGTTTTGCTTCTTTTGCCGAGCAATTTCACGAAGGTAGAAGTTTTCCCAAAAGCAAATGGGTTACGCCAGTTCTTGCTCTTCCGTGCTTCCGTTTTCCTCTCTGCCATATAAATTATACGGTTGGCTGATATAAGAGGAGGATAAGTGGCAAACAAAATAAGAAAGAAAGTAAGAACAACGATGGCTAGTACCAAATCAAAGGCAACGCAAACGGGGACCTTCGCTTAACCGGGGCACGTTTCGTGTTCTGCCACGGTGCATCAGCGGAATTCATATTTTCTGCTCGGCGGAAGACTGGAAAGCAATGCTAGCGGAGCCACCCTTGCCTGCTTGTGTGTTCGAGTCACGGCGCCAAAGAGGCGATGCTCTCCCAACTCTGTGCGGCCTCTGCCTGGGCGTTGCCGCAGCAGGTGGCGGTGCCGAATACCAGCGCTTCGCGGCCGCGAGATAATGCGACGAAGACGTGATTGCATCGGTAATCTTTGCTATCATGTGCTGTGTTCTTTGTGTAATAAGAGATATAAGAATAACGAGGAGCACAGTGCGCTAGGCGAGAAAGTTCACATGGTTGGCATGTTTCAAGCCTACAGATGTTCGATGTTCTCAGCCCTGTCGGCTTTGTCGGCGTCATCGTTATTTTGAGATAAGCAGCACGGGCACTCCACGGGCACGCTACACTTGGCTAATCAACTGGTCAAACAATGATTTGTCCGTGTATGGTGTGACGTCATGAGAACGCATCACTTGCCTGAGTTCGCAGGAACTGCCAATTCTCGTATAGCTCCTTTTTACATCTCCGTTTAACACTGCCCGACTGCTAGGATCGAGACAGTTCTTTTCACGTCAGAGTTCTGGCGCATAATTATTAAGCTCTAGGAACGTTTGCGAGGCATTTAAAGGAAAAACTATCAACACGAATATTTATTTCGCACTTTCACTGTAGTTTATTACATGCGCTAAACAGCAATATGCAGTGAAAACTATTATTCGGCCGAGTATAGCGCGTCCTGGGTCATGTTAATTAGTATTATTTCCTGTACGCGGAGAAAAGGCACAGGCGTAATTCCACTTTGAAGATCTGGAACGAAGCGGTGCTGTTTCGAACAAAAGCGCACCGACAATTGTAGGGTGGGATGCCCTGCAAACTCGCATTATCAGCACTGCTTGTACACTTCGCTTGTACAGGCTGTCCACTCTTAGGCGAGCACGCGAGGAGGTACTCGCTTCCTTCAAAGGGACACTACATCTGACACGGCCGTATATCGAAGCACAATAGCACAGGCACAAAGTGGGCTGGAAGCGGTGCTTGCATAGCCTTCCACGTAGCTTCGGTGTGTTGTGGCGTCAGACGCAATGGCCCCTTGAAAAACGTGAGCAGCTACTCGCGTGTTCGCACAAAGTGTGGACTACATTGTTCATCGATCGCCTTCCAACTGATTTCTGTTTTTCCTTCCACTGCTGCGCGATGTTTGGAGGTGTAGAGTTATTAATTAAATGCTGAATGTTTGTACAAAAAAGTAAAATGAAGAGTCGCTATGTGCTATCACATACCATGTATCCAAGATTGCGGGGGACGACGCTCGTCGTACGTGGAGTAAAATAGAAGGAAAAACAGTGTAATGAAAGAAATAAAAACGTTAGAGATTTTGCTTCCATGTAAAAATACCAGCGTACTATTCTGTGATAGGGGCAGCATTTCGGGAATAAATGTTGTGCATGGTTATGAAAAATAGAAGAAAGGAAATATATAACTATATATACATCGTCTCGATAGCAAGTATGCTCATTTCAAGTTCGAAGTAAACAGTCAGAAAAAATGCATTTCGGAGGAAATGTTTGGTGGGATCCAGTGGAACGGAAAAAAATTGCTCTCGGTCTGCGATTGAACTCTGATCAACTCCCTGGCCAGTTACCCCATGCGTATTACCCCTGCACCAAGATTAAGGATGGCTCTTTCCCTCAGGGCCGAATTGCGAGATCAACGATTGCAAGCCGAGACTGAAAGTCAAAGTGAAAGTAGAAAGTTTTCTTGACGCGCCTTTTACGTTTATTGCGGAGAGTTGGCGCCCAACCTATCACCTTCAGTAAACATCAAACCCCACGGGGAGGAACAGAAGGTGGAGCAAGGGAAGCAGGCAGGAATTTTGATGACCAGTTATACGGCGAAGACAAGAATGGCTGCTTGAGCTGAGCGCGTCGCACATTGCATGCCCACTCCCCCAAAACAAAACAGGGTAACAATTTAAAATTTCATCGTACAGCGAAGCCTTCCACACGAACACTTTGTGCATCGGTGCGAAAAGCTCACTGAGAATAGGTGCGCACGATCCTGTTGATACCATACGGATTAATCTTCTTTTATATAAAAAAAAAAAAACAGTTTTTATATCGCAAGTACCCGCCAGACAAATTAAATTGCCCAGCTTTCTCGATTTCAAAAATGTTGCCATGTTAGCGCTTAAGAATGGAAGCAAGAAAAAGCTATGAAAAGCCAGGTAGTTTAATTGAAAGTAATAGATCAATTACGAGCAACATTGTATATAATAATCACAGTTTCCAAGCAACTGGTACGTTAGCAAAATACCTACAAACTTCAGAATCTCTCGACGACACGCGTGCCTCATCACAGGAGAAACCAGTAGAGTTCGGCAGACCGCAACTGTCGTCTATCTATTTAGAATCGCACCAGCAAAGTTCTGGGAAAGTTCCCGTTACTTTATTCTCCACTTCCACTTTTTTGCAGAAATATGTTCCCGCATTGAGTGTGTTTGAATCATAGGAGAGTGAGAAAAGAACTTTCCTTGAAGCTTTCTCCCGAGTCTCACATTTTCTGTCATACTGCGAGAAACGTTATAGGTTTTATAATGTTTCTCCTTTATAGCAGAAGCTTGTTTAGGTTTTAACTGGATAGCTCTAAACTCAACTCCTATCTTTCACTATTTCGTTTTGAGCTATGTATGCATATGTTACTGTACACTGGATTATTTTAGCACATGTCACTTGCTGCTACTACATATCAGCGAAATTAATACTGGCCACCCCACACTACGCTTTCTCAAAACGTTTTCTTCGACCGTAGCGAGAACGTTCACGTTAGCTGTGAGTCGGCTGCTACTTCTTTAACTTCCGCTGTACCTGTGTTAGGTCCATTTCTGATTTTCACATATATTAAAGGCGTTACAAACAATCTAATATTTAACATAAAACTTTTTGGATACAGTTTTGTGGTATAGCGATTGTTCTGCAATCCCAGTAACAAAGCATATAACAAAATTACCTTAACATAATTTTTATGGCACAGTGAGCGGCTGATGAAGTCTAACATTATGTAACACTACCGCGTATTTCTATCCGCTCTTATGATGGCATACTTCTCAGCGATACTCAGGTATTGTCTGTTCCGTCCTACAGTTTAGACTTTCTCACAGCACGCAGTCTGTCTAGGAAAATCTGTGCAAACTATAGGTGCCTAAGCAGGGGAACCGGACGCTCGAATTCTCACACGGCTATTTCTGATATGGAACTAGCACCGTTAGGCGTCAGTTGTCTATCGTGTAGGTACGATAAAAACCATAATAATCTCGCACTATTTTAGATTCCAATAAATAATCATTTCGCGGGGCATTTAAGCAGCCTATAAAAGCTGTCATGGCTTTCATGGTGGTGGTGGTGGTTTGTGGGGTTTAAAGTCCCAAAGCGACTCAGGCTATGAGAGATGCCTTAGTGGAGAACTCCGGAAATTTCGACCACCTGGGGTTCTTTAACGTGCACTGACATCGCACAGCACACGGGCGCCTTGCTTTTCGCCTGCATCGAAAAGCGGCCGCCGAGGCCGGGATTCGATCCCGCATCCTTGGGAACAGTAGTCGAGCGCCGTAACCACTGCGCCACCCCGGCGGGCTCTCACGACAGTTTTCATGGCTCTCGTCTGACGGCTCCCTTTCATAATTCACGTTCGCTTACCCACATTTCGTAATTGATTTATAACTTAATTCGCGCTTCTATTATCTCGCACGTACTCATTAGCATGGAGTTGAAAGCTACCCATTTACGCGAAAGGCAACCTGATAATAAAGGCCACCCTGCTTTAACCAAGCCGCGCGAGCGTGGCCGCGTCACCTAGGAGTAGCCTGTCAGAATCGTTATCCAAGGGTCACCTTCCCACCTGAGAGTGCACACTCAAGTTCGCATCGCCTGCCAATTCCTCCATACTTCTGATGTCGCACAGCACACGTTCCCGCATATATATTGTCCGCTAACCACCATCTGTCAAAGGCATGCTCATAATTTTTCGCTCGCAACAGGAATGGTGCCTTTAATGCAGTCCTCTCCGCGCTTACTGAGGCGTTGGCGGGATTTGCTTCTGACGCACAAGGCACGCGATCGATCCCACCCGCGACTGTCGTATTTCAGCAGAGGCAAAAGGCATGACGCTCGAATAGTATATGCGATGTCACCGCGCCTTAAAGAAGCCCAGGAGGTTGAATTTCATTCGGATTCCTGCAGCACCATACCATCTTCTTAGCCCATGCCGTTTAGGGACAACCAGGTACAGAGTAAGTGCTACAGCAAGGACGTTTGGAATCTGAGCGCTAGTGGTAGAGAACGTATGCATAAAAACGCGTTCATGAGCTGAAACTGCAAAGTAAGCGAAGAATCAGACGTGGCTAATTATAGTCACAATCTTCTTAACCACTATTCTTAGGGTGTGGCAAAGAGTTTTAGGAGCTAGTTTTAGTTCCAAAAGCCGTATGTATTGCTAGACAGGTCACTAAACGACAAGTCACTAAAATAAAAGGTCATCAAAGGATTAAAAAGCCACTGAAAAGAAGAAAAAACTTTAGTTCCATCTTAAGGGTAAGACGCGACAGTTTCAATGCCGCCCGACATAGTGTAAAGCCCCGCATCAACCAAGTCGTAGGAACATGCTCGAAGGGCCTATGGCCACAGTGTCTGTATGGTATGGCTCGGAATATGGTCCCTTGACGTCGCATAACCCGCCGACCAATTATGGCCCTGCCAGTGCGCCTACCACCTACGCCCTGCCACAGTCATGGTAGTGATATTTTATTCACAGCGCCGAAGCAGACGAAGGATTCTCTGGAGAACGTGGAATTTACCAATACCGTTTTAATACCACTGCACAACTAAATACAGTGCTGCATGCAATTGTGAAAGTGACCATGTGAGTGGTACCGCCCTCGCGCATCAGGAATTAGGAAAACATTTTCGTGAGAAAATGCCGAGAAAATATGCCTCTAGGATGGATTACTCTTGACGTGAAAGCCAATAGAACTTACGTGGTGATAAAAATCTGTTCCTTTTGTGCGTCTATGTGGCGTGGCTATTGAGTTAAACCATTAGCTCCACAGTAATTACTAGCACCACAGCACACAAAAGTAATTAATCGCATAAAGGAACAAAAGCTTAGTCGACTTCCCAGTGAGAACATCCTGAACAGGATACGAACAAGAAAAAGTGTGGTGCCTGGTCAGCATCACAGCTTTCGTAGCTTCTAAGAGCGCTTTAGGGAGCAAAACAAAAAAAGAAGCAAACAGTCAGAGAAAGACTACTTTAAGTAAATTCATGGATGGCGTAACATCACCGTGTCTCCGTGGGCCGCTTTGTCATGATAAATTATTTCTTCCTTCAGAGAACTCATTTTTCCGGACGTTCTATTTCACCATTTTTAGAAACAATGTGCAACCTTTGCTGAAAAATGAGTCCCCTGCAATACAGAGACTACAATTCAAGTTTTCCATTAGCAGTAGCCTTTCAACACAGCTTTATCCCATGAAGAAAAGTAAGGGGCCGAGTGGCAACTACGCAGTACGCCCCGCGGGGCTTGCAGAGAAAACGTCTAAGATGTCACTTTAATTGTGCGCACAATGTTTGAAACAAAAGAAACATGAGCGAAGTGCGCAATATTTTTCACCTTAAGACGCGTACTGATAATCGGTGCTAATGAGCCCAATGCTGCACAGAATTGACGAAGCATGTCTTGTACCGAATTTAGAGCATAATTTGCAGAAAACGCCAGCAGATAAGGAATACGTTCCAAATGTAATAAATGGCAAGTGTAACGCAGGAACCCACAGCACAGGTATACGTGTTAGCAACGCTTCTGCACGCTATTAATAGCTTTATTGCTTCCGACGCTGGGTTGGTGATTTTTGAGCGCATGTGTGCCATGCTCGGCGTGCGAGTTTTTTCAAGAAGTGCATTTACTTCTCGGTACCAGACCCGTTCACGTGCATTTCTTCCCTATAGAACGCGTTCATTTCGGCTAGTGCTTTCTGTAACCATTGCTTCATTGCCCACAAAAGCAGGAGGCACGCAGTACATTGTTCAAGCCAGTTTGCAACAAATAATCACCGACAATCCTTTCTTTTTTTTTTCTAACCCGCATCGAAACATGTAGTTTACTAATTGGAGGCAGTAATATTTCAACGCGCATTCGTCGGAATGTTACTTGTGATGCACAGTGTAAAAATAATTTTCACTTATGCTCAAGTACTGCTATGACTTTTCAAGAAAGAAGGATCTTCTGCAAAGCCTTTACTAAACGAAGGCCAGAGCGTCAGCATTCATATATGCTGGAAACTTGTTAAGTGACAAAGTCTTCGAAAAGCTAAGCCAAAGGCAAAGTTATTTTATATTTTTTTCTTACTCATGCTGAAGGAGCGGCAGATGGAGTAAAGTGTTGAGATTTGATCCGAATTCAATCCGCGTGCTTCCGTATTTGTGTGCAGCTTTGTCATATCGTTGGGCTTCTTTAAGAATATTGGCAACTAGCTTTCTTGCTAGTGCCAGAAGTGGCCTAAAGCAGTATATTTGCAACAAATTGTGTTTCCTTAACGAATATACCAGAGCTTTCGCACCTGAAAACGAGACATAGTCTAACAGCGCGAAAAGCACGGACAGACATGGCAGAAGTGAGACAACAGGGCGCTGACTAGCAACTGAATTATTATTCAGGGAAAACTGCGATTTATACACAAAAAACGTAACATTCATGGAACAGAAAAAAAATAAACAGATACGGTGATTAACAAAATTTTCCTTAGCCACAGTAATCACAGAAGTTGCGATCAGTATTCACTGGGGGAAATTTATTGTTGTTGTTGTTGTTATTTTTGCTCACAAAATGTAGATTACTGTGGCTATGGAAACTTTTGTTAATCACAGTATCTGTTTATATTTTTCTGTTCCATGAATGTTACATTTTTTTTTTTTTTTTGCATAAATAGGTGCATTTCCTGAATAAAAATTGAGTTGCTAGTCAGCGCCGTGTGGTCTCACTTCTACTCTGCCTGTCCGTGTTTTTCGCGCTGTTAGACCATATGTCTCGTTTCTATCCAAACCGACTCGCCCAGTTTTATATCCTCCACAAGTTTCCTGCAAACAACGAACCATTTTCCATGAAATGCGAGAAGGTTTTGATTATTTCAATGGGAGTTTATTTGAAGCTCAGGGCGGTAGGCGGTGACTGAAGACAGTTCGTTGCTCGGACCAGCTCTCAAGTGTCTTCCGGGCACAAAGCTTCATCAAACTCTTTACTGGATCGCTTGATCTGCTGTCGGTAGGATCTATTCGATAAGTTTTTTTTTGTTTTTTTCTCAGATTTTCAATGTCTGGGTATAAAGGGTTAAATAAAGGTTTAAAAAGGAAGGAATAAATACTACCAATTATTTTCTTTTCTTTCTGGTGACAAAAATATAGTCCCATCTTTACAAACGAACGGGTGCTGAGCAATGGTCACCTCTATTGTATCGCAGCAGCCTAAAATAATTCAAACCACAAAATTCCAGAACGATAAAAACATTATGCCCACCTGTAGTTTTTACAAGGCCAAACTAATGGGCAAACTGGGAAATGTATTAAGATATTGTTATGTACATAATGATAGAATGACCAAGCTTCCAGGTTTTTTCAAACTCTTTCTTGAAGAGTGTGTCTTGAGCTTGCACCGAGTAATTAACAATGCCTTAGAAGATCAGTCAACCATATATATGGAAACTAATACTGAAAACTATAAGAGTCGAGACGATTGACGGACACATTGATTGTTACGTTACAACCATGCGATGTGCGAAGAAATAGCGTTGACAAACGACCTCGTGCGGAAAACAGGCTTTCGTCAACCTTGCTGAATTAAAAGGCATTCAATTAAAAGAGACGCTTTTTGATGGAAGCAGAGCGCAATGCTCCCGTGTACTGTGCATGTTAAAGACGTTAGGTAAAGAGACCTGAAACAAATGTTAAATATTCAAGTTAGGAGGTTAAACCTCAAAAGCCAAACTAATCTACTAAACCGAATCGCTCCATTACCCTTAACGACCGCCAGTTATCCTGTGTTTTCATTACACTCATAGCTCGTACACACTTCTTTTTGACCATCTGGCATTTGTTTCCCGGTCCACACTGCTCTCTTTCAGTTTCTACATTACCTCAATCATTTTCCTTTCCATGGCATACGGTGAAAGCAGGGTTACTTACATTACAATGCGAATCCGCATAGACCAAAACTGAAGCGCTGATCATTGTCATTACGATCACCATCAATTCATTAGACTCGTATGAAAGCCGTTTGCACTCATAGCAAAAAGAAGAAGAAACCAAACAGCCTAGACAGGAAACGTTGCTGCGTCTGATGTCGGCGAGGCCAAAGGGCTCGCTCAGTGGGGCGCGAGCTCGTCAGCATAGCCCGCGGAAGAAGCAAGCGTACAGGTCTTGTGGAAAATGTAAAGGCGGGAATCATCCCTAACGAGCCGAAAATTACCTTAGGTGTGGTCATTCTCCACATCCATCTCACTACCTAAGCCTACAACTATCACGTTCCGTTCGCAGTGATTCAGATCCAAAGCCGTCAGTGAAAGAATTCACTGGGGTGTATAAAATAAAATAAAAAAATAAAGAACGCTAATGGTGCTTTCGGGCATCCGAGCGCTTCATAAAACTAACTCCACTTTACCGTGCGCACCGCCCTGACACCTGTGCGTTCAAGCTGTCTCTATACGAACGGCTGGGCCAAAATTTACTTGCACATTACACACTCTAGATAAACTAAGTTGTGATGCCAACAGCGTCTTGGCGCCATTCCTTTAGCTGCCCCCCTTTCAATACACGGCCCTAATACTGTGCCTCTGGAGCGTCTGACGGCGTACGGTAATGCCTATCTCCGCGGTCGCAAGCCAGAATGCACCTCCTCGTCTCTCAACAGGCCCCTCCTATTCATGCTACGGCGAAGTTGTTATTAGCGAAGAAATCCATCGGGTGAGCGTTTGGACTGCCGGAACACCAAGTTCCAGATTTTATTATGTAAATATGCGCGGAACTTTGCTTGTAGTTGGAAAAGTGAAAACGTTGTCAAGGCGTTGGTGAGCTGGAGGGGAAAATGAGGACTTCCGGTATCGGGCGTTGGTGAATCGAAGAATTTCACTAAAAAGATGGTGCGCAGCACTAACCTTATGTCAGACCCAAGCGCGGTTGCCTAGCATTACGGGGCATGCGACCACCGGATTTATTTTGACCAAACTATTCAGCTCGAGGCGTAGCCAAACACGTGTAGAAGGCTGCTGTTTCAGTGGTGCGCCATCCCCCTACGCAGAGAAATGGTACTGACCCCTTCGAAAATTTTCTCTCTCCTTACATCATAAATTGGAGTTTGGTGGCCGGACGGCGGCCAGTATAAATATTTAAAAGCCAAGTTGCAACTACAATGCAATCGTACCGTTATTACGAATTTGGGTACTTTTCGAAGTGTCAAGTTTTCTTACGATTACGTGATTAGCTTTAGGTTTTCACTTGAAACACAAACAGCCGGAACAGCCATAGAGCTGGCGGAGAAGGGCGGCACGATAGAGTGGCTTCTATATGTCGGGGCTCCCGGTACTTCAAGAACGTGAGCCATCTTGATTGGAATGAAAAGCAGCGAATGCTCCGGTGGCAATAGTGACAGTATCGACAAAGAGGTTTCCAACTTTCATGTTTTGTATGTTTCCAACTTTTCAATTACTCCTTCCATCTGGATGACTAGAGCTCAGTCAAGCTGCAATAAAAGCAGCTTTTTCTCCTGTCGCCCTTTTTTGCTGTACATTGTATGCGCAAATAAACTCATTGATTGATTGATTGATTGATTGATTGATTGATTGATTGATTGATTGATTGATTGATTGATTGATTGATTGATTGATTGATTGATTGATTGATTGATTGATTGATTGATCTGGTTCTTTTATCTTTAAAATAATGACCGTTGCCTCTGACTCGAGTTTTCAAAAAGAGGTGGAAGGCTTCAGGACGCGCTCCAGCAGTGTGGCTGAGTGTAGTCTGTATTTTAGACAGCATGAGACATCGGTTGTGGCCGTTGTTTTGTGTAAGGCTACTGCACGGAACTGGGATTGCTGTTTCATCCGGTCAAAGCATTTGTTGAGCCAGCTCTCAAAAAAGGAATGGATTTCGTCACTATGTAACACTTTTTGTTTCTCCCATTCATTTTCGCGGTCGGGTCGCCCAGCAAGAAACAAAAGCAAGAACAGCGAGCAGTGAATTTTTCCATCACAGCAACTGCAGTCTCAGTTGATGCGAGAGATGCTTCTCCACCTTGCGAAAACCAGTCTCGTTTCAGTCTCGTCTAGGAAGACCACAAGGCGCGCGAGCCAATTTCGCATGCTCTTCTACCCGCGTGAGCAAACAAAACACACGTAAGTAGCCCCAAGGCACTGCTGCGCACGCCCGCTATTTGTCAACCACGAAAAATGGAATTCACCCAACCGGTAAGTACCAAGCGTATATGGGAAGAGAAAGAATTCTCTTGCAAATCCTCTGCACATGAATCCTCTTTTCCATGCTACGTTGGTTCTTGTCCTGCTTCTGGCGAAATAAGGGACAAAGACGAAGGCCTGCAGTGAATATTACCTAGCCAGTCATGCAACAACCTGGTTTCAGCATGTCGCTGTCGGGCTCCTGCTGCCTAAGGCGACGTAATAGTAGCGCACAGTGAAATGACTTGGGCAACGCCTTTACACAGCCGTTTTGTCTTACTTTCAACTTTCAGTGGCGTTTAAAAGCATGAATGTATGGAACGGATTTGTCTCGAATTCATTCTTTTCCAAATGTGTCAATATGCCTTTTTACTCACCACATTTTGCGAATATTAACGAATTTGCTCAAGGAAAGCACTAAAGGGTGTATGCCCAATTCTACTTGTATAGGCAGGAAATATTTGCAGGGCAGCTGGGGCCATTTGTATCAGGGAGTGTCAAATTGCTTGCTCCTTGCAGTGAGTGGGCAAAGCGGCACTGCTGAGGACATCTCATGTCAAAGCCACCCACAACAATTGATTATTAAATACTTCATATCTACCTTCTAGAACAAAGCGAGCTTTAGGTGTCCACGAGACAGTTACAAGTGCCCTCCTTTTCCTCAAACCTATCATTTTCGGCATCTGGCAATGAGCCTGGCCGAACAGGCTCTAGCTCTAAGCCGTGGTAATGCCGCTAAGGAAACGATCCTTTTATATGCCGAGTAAACAAACTTTGTCTATTTATCTTGTACACTTGAAATAGTTTGCGGATTTAATGTAGTCACAGACGGCACTAGCCGCATGCTTTGACTCTCTCTGCGAGGTACCTTGGCTGCTTTCCATGCCTTCGACTACGCGCACTGAGAACTATTGTTGCTTTCGGCACTTGACGAGGCCGGGCGGTCAGCTATCTTTGGTCGCCTTCCCGCCTCCTAGCGCGTCAAGTTAGAGCTGCCGCAGCGTGTTTCAGCACCTGAATCTAAGGCACATATTGTGTAGGACGTCTAGAAGATGTCTCTCTCTTTAAATTTATCCAGGTCGAAAATGCGCTTTTGGCCAGTAAATCTGGCACACTCTGAAGTTTAAAATGCCATCTAAGATGGAAATCAGGACAGGAAACACTAACGCTAGTTTTCAACTATTGATTATGAGCAAAGTTATGATTATGAATTTGCAGCAGAGCCGGATGTCATAAAAAGTGAAGCTTTTCTCCTAAAAAAAAAAAACAGGCGAATGTTTAATCCTACTAAACCTAAGTAACCAGAACAAAAGCTTGAAAGTTAAGCCTGACAAAGCTTGGCTAGGCTTGGTTGATCTGATTCAGCTCGTCTTCGGAGGCGTTCGGCATCGTCATTGTGACGTTTCGGGAGAAGGGCTTCACGTTCTTCCGAGGTCTCGGTGGCACTTTTCGCTAGACCCACCTCTCTTCGTCTCTGGGCGGCAGCCTCTCGGCGAGCTACATCCACTGGATGATCGGATTCGGCCTGTTGGGTTCGCAACCTCTGAGACGCAGACAGTTCACGAGGCATCTAGCCTGGATCCTTCATTGCGACTGCTACCGTTAAATATCCATTGGCATCCATTGCTATCCATTGGCATCGGCTAAAAGGAAGAGGAGGCTGTCTAGGCAGAAAGAGCGCCACGGCTCCAGTCATGGTTGTCATAGTCGTCACTTGACTAGGCAGAGTCGAGCGAGTGGTCACCTCGGCTTCGGCGGCGGCTGAGTGACGTCATAGCCGCCACGTGGTTTCTCCTCTGTTCAAGGACAAGCACGCGCACATGCGCGAACGGCGCATATTGCAAAGAAGCTACAAAGAGCAGTAATAAAAGTTTTTGCTTTTAAAAATGTCTAGCCGATCGCGCATCCAGGTCGGCGTGTCATAGGATTCCGCGTTTTCATTTATTGTACAAGCAAATGGTAACCATGATATAAAGAATCCTCCATCATAAGAAGCGCCAAGTGAATCTTGATTTCAGGCTAATCCAGAGCAGGGTACAGAATTCACTCCAAATGTTGCACACAAAGGCTGCTCGTAGTTACACGATGCAGCAAAGCGAACTCATTAGTCTAAAGCTTTTCCCCTCGGAGTCCAAGCCCTTTTGTAGTGGACGTCCTTTGCACAGGGGAGTCATCAGCTTTCCAGCTCCAGCAATTAAGCCACTAACCCTGGTGCAGCCAGACACAACCCATTCTTCTTAAGAAGCGTTGATCTTTTATTTATAGTCCGTTCTCGCC
Organism: Amblyomma maculatum; assembly: GCF_055883805.1. Lineage (NCBI taxonomy): Eukaryota > Metazoa > Arthropoda > Arachnida > Ixodida > Ixodidae > Amblyomma > Amblyomma maculatum. The sequence goes on along the minus strand of NC_139347.1, from coordinate 43,294,017 downwards.
AAGACTCTGACGACCCGGCCGTAGCACGCTACGTGAAAACGGGGGGCTTTCAAGCTTCCTCTCCGAGACCTCCGCTTCTGCCTTCGTTGAAAGAAGCAGTTCCTTCATCAAGTAAAACACCGAATAATTTCTCTCGAAGCGTCTTTTTCCCCTTTTTTTTTTTCGTTTTCTTAGTTCACTGTCTTTGTTTGCTCATGATCTCGCTCAGCACTTAGCGCTACTGACACGCCTAATTTCTTCACATTCGTGTTCGCGCCACTTCCCGCACACTTGCACACTGTTCGCGAGAAGAGCCTTCCTTAAAAAAAGTCGTGGTGCTAAAAGGCCATGTTGATATTGGTTCGGTTTCTTTCTTTCTTTGGTATCCTGCACGGCAATGCCAAACGCAATGGCCATGCTTGAATTAAATCATAACCGCACTCAGTCAAGAAAGAATCACTACATTTTAATTTTTAAAAAGTCATGTACTGTTTTCTACAGGTAGTGTGCGCTTTGGCTCGTCAGAGGACTATATATAGGAAGCTGTTACATTATTTGGAAAGCATAACGTAAAAACTAAAATAGAATGGGGATAGCACAACTGTTAAAGCGGAAAATTAGCAAATTTCAGCATGAGAAATAATTTTTAGAGTATATATGTCAAAAACGACGAGGTGAACACAATGTAGACACGACAGGCGCTATCTCGTCTATATCTGTACTCGCCCTGTCTTCTCTTACTTTTTTTTTTCTGCGCTGAGTTTTCTAAAAGAGTATACCAGAGTATACTCAATACCAAAAATGCTAAACTCGACACACGAAAAGTAGGAAAAGATGCTGCCCAGCTTGCACCTGGCTGACTGGACGCACCTGGCCGCAGGCGAACAAGCAGCGGCAGTAGCTTCCTCTAGAATCCTGGATGAAGGACGCCTTTCGCTCTCCGCCATCTCAAATATCTGAAAAATAAGACTACTACCAGTACTACCACTGGGACACCCTTTTCTCTTCGTTCCTCGCACTCTCCTTCATTCCTTCCCGCACGGTGTGGTTCGGCTGTCTACCGTAAATATAGGTAGACATTATCTTTCTTTTTCTCGTGACCAAAGCTGAATTGATCGAACGCCATCCTATAAACAAGTGCCAAAGTGGTTTAAAAAAGAAGCGTAAACGTTTTGCATGAAAGATTTGAAAGCGAACTGCATAGGGATGCAGCAAGAGCAGCTTTTTTTATCAATTTAACTTATACTGACATGTTTCGATCCTTCCTTCAATCAAAAACAATTTTCGTAGAGACACAGCACCAGACAAACAGCAACAGTTCTTTGTCCTGCTTGGCAGCGGTTTTTTGTGGTTATATGCACACGTGTTTATCTTGAATTCCTCTGATATCTGATTTCACAATAGCAATTGTTTCAATATGTGACCATAGCTCCAAGTATATAGTTCCTAATAAGAAATACCCAACATAGCCATCCCTTGTGAATCGATGAATAATCGATTTCGTTCCCCTCAATAATGGGTTTTATTGTACCCTCAGGAAAACCCACTCTTACTACCCTGAATAAAATGTATTTCTTTGGTTTTTTCTGGTTATGTTAGTATCCTGCCGGCTGCAGGAATTTACTTCGTTGCTTAAAAAACTCAGCGTACATTTTCGCTACCTGATTCAAACTCGTGACATCTTTTAGCAAAATAATCCCGATATCCCCACTTCGAACTAACTATATGTGCAGCATAGGCTCAGGCGACGTTCGCGCAAAAAGTTCGGTGTCGAAAAATGCAGTTCATTTCTTACATTGGCCAGTGATTGCGACACCACCGGTATTTCATTTTCTTACTTCTTATAACCTTTAAAATTAATGTTTTCATTAAAAATGGCATCCCTGTGGTATATCTCCATAGTTCGTCAATGCGGGATAATTTTAATCTGTCATCTGCGCGTGTTCAAGTCAACCATTGTTTCTCCTCGAGCCGATGTCCACTTATGTGAGCCCATAATAAATGAAAAACAAAACGCATATCGGAGAATCCCTGCTATCACATTCTATAAGGCATTCCAAAATAACTCGTGACCTGTCTAATCGAATTGCACGTGATACCTCAATTTTAATGCGTCCTCACGTTGTCCCATTACCTCTGACAGGTTGAGGTTAATTAATGATCAAAACTATAAATAAACTGCTAAAAGCTTATTTGCATTGGCAACGTTCCGAATAGACACCGTTGCGCGGAAGGCATCCTTCGCCCAAAGCCTTTGCAGAAGTGGACTTCCGCTCTCCTGGTCGGGTCGTCACGGTGCTTTTTACAGCGCAAGCAGAGGCGGGGAAACGTTTTAATGTCCTCTTAGCCCTACTTTTTATGGCCGCCGAGCATCACTGCCAGCAGCAGTCCTCACATTAACGCTGCCCCTGAAGCGGCGGAACGAACGCGACCCTAATCCTTCCTAAGCCGAGAAAAAACAAACACAGACACCGAGCTCCTATCCCCACGTCACAACCAGCCTTAGACGGTGTTTACTATCTCCATGGGACGTGCCAAGTCGCCCAGCCACGAAGAGCACGGAAGCCCGCCCTTTTGAGGCACTCTAGCACCACAGCCACCATTTTAGGGTGGCAATTCAATAAGTTTTTGATCGCGTACCCCGTTTGCGACGATGGCCGCATGGATTCAGCACAGAAGCAGCAGCGCCGCATCGAGCACTTCATGCATGACGTTTTTCCCACAGTGTTCGTGATGGGAATATGCCGCCAGTGATGGTCGCCTTGGGAAGCGCAACTCAGAGGTTTAGCCATGCCTCTGACATTTCGGCACCGAAATTGTGATTATCACCTTTATCTCTGGTGGTTCATTCGTTACCGCTCACTTCTTGCTGAACTTTTCAGATTGGTCCCTTTGTGGGCGAATTTCACATGTTCTCAATTTTCGCATAACGTTATATGCGACTCTGTAATCGTATTGCATTGCATTTGTATTGTATTTAAGAAGGAAGCGAACGGCCATTGACACAAAAGAAAGCTTGCTCTTTTTTAAATGTTCATCAATGTGAAGTGGTAATTAATTACGGGGATGCCTAATTAAAAGGTTGAACGGAGGCAACAACATGCCGCCGACCGGATCCTAACCCCCAACCTCTGAATTTCGCATCCAGTGCTTTACTACTCAGCTACAGCGACGGGTGTTCGACGTTCTATTCACTTAGGTATTCATTAAAGCATGGCTAGTCGGTTTAACGTCTTTTAGAGGTTAAGAAAACACTCTGGGGCAAAAAGTTAACACACACAAAAGAGCGATGAGGGAACAACGAACAAGCGCCAACTTCCAGCGGTTTATTACAAAAGACAGGGACGTACAGTCGCGGAGAGATTAAAATGGACCACGCATCCAGATTCAAACGCTTCTGTCCCGTCATCTAATAAAAATGAATTAGTTTGCTCTCCTCGCGCGCAAGGACAAAAGTAAACATTACAATCGTATACAAAAAGCATGCGCTATGGTTTGCTTATTAACGCTTTAGAAGACTCTGACCGCCGAAACGTGGTGCATCTTCTTCTATCTGCGAATCTACATTTGTACCCTCAAGCCAGGCCCACATTCACTGGCGTGCGTTATCAAAACCGTGATTTACCGCGTCGCACAAGCATTACACAGAAAATCATACTCCGCCGCATACAAGTTGACTGACGTATCACTGACGCACATAGCTGCCTTTTTTATTATATGAAAGGCTAACAACAAAAGCTTGGCTTCTTTGCTCTGACTTCTGCCTAGAATCCTCGCCTTTTCTAGTCGAAGCTCTCACTTGTACGTGTCAACATGGGTAACCAAATTGGCATATGTATCTCTATTGTTTTCTATCTTTTGTTCATGTTCCCCAAGGCGTTTGTTTATGCACCTCCCCGTTTTTCCTATATAGGACATTCCACAAGTCAGGGGTATCTCGTATACCACTCCTTCCAAACAGAGCGTGAAAGTACGCTGATGTTTTATCATGCACCATGGGCATTTAGCGCCACAAATCTGGGGTATAAGCTTGCTCAACCCTGGAAAACACCAACGGTACCCTGTGTCTGTTAGCCACCTCCTTCAGATTGCCTGACACATTGTGTACATAATATGGCATAACTTCAGGTTTTACCGCGAGGCAACGTCCACGATTCGTCGGTCTGGTGCAGTGTTTTGTTTTTTGCAGGAGGGTGTCCGCGACAGCAGACAGCGCTACCGAGGAGAAGCCAGCAGCCAAAAAGCGGTCAATCTAATTTGCTAGGCTAGCGTGCATTTGGTGCGGACGGGACTTTGAAAGCGAGGACTCATAGCATAAAGCACGCGAAAAGTAACCCCAACTTAAATGGTCCTCCCGAAACGCTAATCATAGCTCTAAGAACTGAAGTTTTCTATCACTTGGAAGCTCATGCGTAAAAGCTTAGGCCACGACATTTCAGGTTAAAAACACTTAGACTGCTGGACATAATAGCTTCAAAAGAATTGTCTAAACCAATGGATACAAGCATAGAATAATCATGCACATATCTAAAACGTTGAAACACATGTCATGATAAAAACAATTGGGAAAGTTACTTGTCAGAAAAAAACAAAACAAAATGTCTCATAAAATAGGAGCGACGCAGGAAGCAATTCATGTATCTTTCCGCTGTAGATATGGTTGCTGTTTAAAGCGATAAAAGGGGCCTTTAGATACTGCTTTACAAAATTCAAAAAGTTTTCCACTAGCATACCTGCAACCCACTACAGGGACATTTCACTCATACGTTCAATAAACGATTGCATAGACGCCAGCAGCTCAGCATGCGGATTAAATCAAGTCCTCAATGTCTACCAAAAAATAATAATAATAATAATAATAATAATAATAATAAATAATAATAATAATAATAATAATAATAATAATAATAATAATAATAATAATAATAATAATAATAATAATAATAATAATAATAATAATAATAATAATAGGTTCACAGCAAGGGAAAGGCGCAGTATTTGTCACACTTGTTTCTGTGGACAACTGAACCGCGCCGTAAGGGAAGGGTGGAAGGTAGGAACTAAAGCGGACAGAGAGAAAGACGAGCCGGTAGTGGAGGATAACGGAGCAATTTCGACCATCTGAGGATCTTTAACGTGCGCTGACATCGCACAACACACGGACGCCTCTTCGTTTCGCCTCTATCGAAACGCAGCCGCCGCGGTCAGGCTCGAACCCGGGTACTCCGGCACAGTAGTCGGGCGTCTCACCACTGCACCACCCCGGCTGGGGTACCGAAAATGCAAATCTAATTTCTGTATGTATTTTAAAACAATCTACCAATTATGACGAGAAATTTTTTAGAAAAGGGCAGTCGATACAACTTTAGAGCATTAAGCTTTCTTTGAAAAAATTGGCTAACATTACGCTGCCAGGAACAATTTTCACTAACTATATTTCTGAAATGGATGTCAAGTTTGCGAATTTTTCTAGTAAAGGACACTAAAAGAGAGTTCCGTTTACTTTTTGCTATCTCACTTGACCACTTCGACAGTTGCAAGTCCTTACAAAAGGTAATAAACTTTGTTTTCATTCTCATGGCCCCCTTTTTAATGAAGATAAAGTTCTTGTGTAGCGCTAGCAGTGCTCTTTCATTTTGACGGAGTTTTTTCATAATCAGAAACCTGCCATCTTTGTCCGGCATAAGACGTAACATGCCGGAAATCACGCCCTTGTCGACTGCTCACAGCCATGGTAACATCTTTTTAGGCAGTCGAGCCCTTCCAACAAGCACCGTTCTTGGATTTCTCCTTACACTTTCGCACCAATGTTCCTGTTTGTGGCAAGCAGTTCATGGCAGGAACAACTGGTTGAATGCCGAACTTTGGTCCTCTCTCAAGCTAGCACTTCTCGTAGCTTGTCAGGGACATTCATGTTGCGTCTAACCTACACTATACGTGGTCGTTAGGGTCCTCATGTTGCCTGTAACCTATACTTAAGAATGCTCGGCAGCGCCACCCTCTTTTTACATCGTAAATGACAGTCAGTACGATAGCGTTCTTTCCTTCAATTCAGCTCCTGAGCTGCATGTATGCACAGGGGTAGTCAAAAGTTCCCAGGCAACACGGTCTTCTTCTGGGCACTACAGTTAGGCCCCAAATCTGAAAATATATGTGCAGGGTACAAGAAGCATATTTTAACCTCCGAGATAATTGACTGCTTTAATGGGATCTCCAGTGTCATAATATGCTCACCAGGAGCTGGAACTGCAACCTGGGAACTTTTGACTACCCCTCTACATACTGCATGTTATGTGCTGAGTTGTGCATAAGTGCAATTTATGTATTGTTTGGCGTTCCATTGAAATGCATCGTTCTACACTACGTTGCAAAGCGCCAGTCGGTTGGTGCCTAGTGGCGACTTCTGCGCATCCACCAACATTGCGAAAAATACGTTGTCCACTGTTTACAAAGCTCATACAAGCCAGTAAAAATAAAACAAAATGCTGTCATAAAACAAACATCCGTGCCATATATCTCTCATATCAATATTTCTTCGTCTGGTTGCGCCAAATCTCATTTGGTAGGAAGCAGCGCTGGAATATCATTTGCAGCTGGCAAACCTTGATAAACAAAACTTGGGGCAAGGAACTGGTAGGTATATCGGGTATTAAAGCCACCACAGTACATAGCTGGATGCATATAGTGACAATGAAAGCAAAACGCTTTACTCAGCTTATTCCTGAAAGTGCGGCGTAAGCACACCTGTATTTCAGACAGCCACAATAAATTATTCTAATAGATAGAAATAAAACGGCGCCCGAGTCTACATACCACCAAAGGCGTCGGTAACACTCATCTATGTCGCCGCCAGGCCGTACAATGCGGGGCCAATAATAATGTTTGGTTCAGCTCACAATTCGCGCAATAAGGTGGGGCTTCCTTGTTAGGGAAGTTTTGCAAGCTTCGAAGGGGACAAGGGGAGCAGCGAAAGGGAAAGTATCTGACGTCCTTGGTCTTCTCCGTATGCATAATCCTGCATGAGGCAGACAAGCAACCCTACAAACATCGCAGGGTTATGAGCGCTCCCAAACCATCGACGTGCTGTAGACGATTCCTCGAAGGAAATGTGGACTTTGTTGAGGTCGCGTCCCCACCGGCCTTTCAGCGTACTATATCGCAAGCATGGCCTGCGAAGAATTATCCGGGAGCTCTTTCTTCCCCGGCGGCAACGACACAGGTTCTTTCACGGACAGCGTCCTATTCAATCAGATGTCATTGAGAATCTGGTGAGAGCCTCGCCTTCTCGAAAGAAGAGCTCTGCTCTCGCGGCCTGATGACACCCGCCGACATCGGCGAGCGGAGCGGCAGCCATGAAACTCTGGTGGGACTTTTATATTTTCTGAATAAGTCTACGGGTATACTGTTCGCAGCGACTCTCTTATGAATGACCTGATATCGGACCATGTCACCGACGAGGTAAAGCTCTGCCTGTATGTCAATGAATAGTGGAGGTGAATTAATTTATAAATTGTGGTAAGCTTTATATATTAGGGTTTGGTGAAAATCTTCGTTTGTAAAGGATTCGTTCCTGGTCCTTGTTAATGACACGATGGCGAGAAGAATTCGGTAGGGGTTATCACTGTTTAGAAAATCATAGTGAGAAAGCATTGGGCTTTTTTTTTTTTTTTTTTTTAGTGGAAGTCGCATTAAGCTAGTAGAAGCGAGTTTCACCGCGCCTGTTCTAGACAGCAACAGCTCATGCCGCGTAACCATGGTAAGCAGCGTTGCCGTTCCACAGGTGTTCCTCCGCTGCGCCGACTCGTGACGTCACGTACCTCGTGGTGCAGCCTCGCTGTGCATGCGCGAACCGTTCGTGGGCACCCATGGACTAGTAAACTAGGTTATGCTCGCCACAGAGAGGAGGAGGAGTGCTGTGGTAGCCCAGAAGATGCGCATGCCGGTGCGGAAAGGAGGGGAAGGGTAGTTTCCGAACTGCTGTTGCCAGATCAATCTGAATAGGAGCTACTTGACAGACATCGTCTGACATTGTCTCTTACGAGGAACGTACGATATAGATATGGTTTTGGATATTACTCCCAGCCGGGATCATGAGAAACCGATTGCAATGCTTTTTTTTCTAATGCGAGAATGAACTAGCGATGAAAAGGGCGGTCCAGTTGTTGATAACGATAACGATTATAATACCGCTGATAATAACGCTGCATTTAGCGATAACAATAATTATGGTAGTAGCGATGACAATTGCGGTGCATTTAGTTGATAATAATGACAGTAGTGATGAATATGAAGAGATCAGGATTTTGTTCTTTTTTGTTAAATCTTTAAGTCCGACCCGGTTTCGTTCCAAGAGCCCTATAGTTTAGGCCTATTTGTGAAACGAATGCTTGAAATGACATTATGTGAAGTAAGTAGAAAAGCATTTATTCGCGGCACTGCTGATTAATAAATGTAAATAGCAGGTATTGTCATAAGGGCAGATGAGAGAGTATTTTATTTCTATGTCCCCACTACAGCAGCATAAAATTAAACTAGATACAATGCATAGGAAATCGAATTTATTCCGTTTCAAACCAGCATCCTAAAATATTTTTTTTTTATTACGTCTTTATTTCTGCTTACGGTAGGCGTTTACCTTGCGGCAGAACTAAGTTGCTTCATGGATGTAGGGGTGGGGGAGCGGTTAAGGGTGGGGGTGAGGGTATGGGTGGGGGTGGGGGTGAAGGTTGGGATAGATATGAGGGACCGGTGTCCACTTCTTCCTCGAGGTAGGGTCGTCCCGAGGTCGGCTCCGCGAAGTAATGGCCTGGTCCTTCTTCTTCCTTGAAGTAAGAAAGAAAAGTTCGCCAGAGCCGGGTTGCGTCTGATGGCCCGATGTGCGATGGGGGATCGACCCATGCCTGCAGGGTTGCAGGTCGAAGCCCACCCAGGGACTTGAGTGCTCTCTCCCGTACTGCGTCAAAAGCCGGGCAGCTCCACCACAGGAGATGTTCGGCCGTGCCTCTGGCCGGGCATGTCGGGCACTGAGGAGAAGGGTATACCTGCGGGTTTATGAGGTGCAGCTTCGCGAGTGACAGAAGCTGACCAGTCTGGGCTCGGCGAAGGAGTACCGCCTCCACTCTCCGGAATGAGCTATCTGGGCGGCGATATAGTTGCTCAGGGTTGGCCAAGTGCTGGAGTATGCTTCGACGATAGCGTTGTGCTCGATGCCATGTCTCCGCCCTATCCATATGAGGCGACGACGGATGCGTAACGTCCTCAGGGGGCCACGAAGCGGAAACGAATGTGGATCCAGGCAAAGGTGCGAAAAGAGCTGCTGCGCGCGCTGCCTGGTGTGCCTTTTCGTTTCCAGTGATTCTTTCGTGTGCAGGAATCCATTTAATAATTAAGGTGTAGCCCTCCTCTCTCAGGCGACGAGCTTGTGTTCGAATAGTGTTCAGAATGGCATAGTCTGCTCTCCCTGCGCGGCATGCAGTGTACGCTGCTTGTGAATCTGTGTAAACATGGTAGGTGCACGGAGCCCGATCTTGTCTTGCTACTATTCGAGTAATGGCAAGTATGGCAATGAGTTCGAGATTGGTAACAGTGTGTTCCTCGGAAAGCCGTTGAACTACCGAGGTATCTGACACAGAGTCGTGACAAGCTATAGCTGCGCAGTGTTGAAACTGAGTGGCGTCTGTGTATAGTTGGATAGCTCCTTTTATTCGAATCGAAATAATTGAAAGAATTCGGTACACAAATCGTGTTAATCTGCGATAACTAATTTGGAAACCTAATATCAACTAGCTCAACTAAAGAATTAAAAGGCCAATCTAGAATAACACCATTCTTGCTTCTTCGGTGACAGGGATATTGATTCCATTGTCCTCATCTGTGTTGCGACCTTCCACCCCACTGTGCATATCCTATGCACCGTAGTGTAAATTAGAGCTGCATAAGCAATAAATGAAACCGCGCTCAAAACAACGCAAAAATAACTACTTATCCCTACAAAGAAAGTATCGTGAGTGCATTTGGCACATCCCGATCCGAAAATAAACCGCATATAACAGTATATTTAGGTGAAAGATAAATCGGCAGGCTTGCCAATGCAGTAAACTTTGATTCCGTTTCGATTTATGGGCTCATTTCACTTCTAAAAAAAACCTAAACGGCGGTTTTTTTAGGCTAATCACTGGTCGGCATGCAGATAGATGAGTTACGTTCTGTGCTGAACCGCCTCGATCCTCGCCGTTAAACGGCTGATAAGATCCCCTGTTCTGTGGCCATGACAGTCGACTGCCTTCAAGGCATAGAATGCACTGTTTAGTTAACTACAGCCACCAGCTTCAAGGACAAGCTGTGACTGTGCCCCACATCCTTTTTCTCTTTCCCTCTTTAATCCCTTTATCCCTTTTCTTCTGTGTAGGCCAATTTGCAGACGTAGCCGTAGGGCAGCCAACCAGAAACCTTTCTGGTTGGCTGCCCTACGTCTACGTCTGCAAATTGGCCTAATAGATCACCCTATTTTAAAGAGCAAGTTGCTGAACGCTCCTTAAATGAAAACGAATATTAAGCACCACCTGAGCACATTCAAAGAAAAGGTGGTGAGCTCATATACGGAATATTTGGAGAAACTGACTTTAAATGAGATCATGAGCGCATTACTGTGCGATTTTGTTCATGATTTAAAAACCAAGTGCAAAAGTAACACTTCGAAGAAAGACGACGCAGGGGCAGGCGCAGCGTCATCTTTTGTCCTCGTGTTTGTTTGTTTTTGCGCTTTGTTTTCAAATCGTTAACGGACAGCAACTCCCCCAACTTTCCGCGCTGCTTAATAGTATTTTGGCCTTCCTAGTTATGCGCATGCGGAAGCCAACGATGGCGTCATATGCTTTCCAGGCTATCTTTCACGACCCCTCCGCACCTAAACGTTACACGAGACATAGCTCGTGTTGGTCCACCGTAATTTGCCCACCAGGCGCCACCATCTGTCGTCGACAGAAGCCGCCGCAGAGGCAGTGACCTCAACTTCGCCTCCGCGGAAAGCCGATTACGCGAACCGTACGAGTTCGGTGGCACGCCACGAAGGCGAGCGTCAATAGCGCTCCGGGCCTGCCCACTAATCTCAGTGTAGAGCTGTGCCGGGACCGTCTATAAACGCTACACTTTCACAAACAATCGAGCGAGGTGACTGGGTTTGAGCCGTTTCTAAAGAACGTAATCACCAGGTGAGAAGTAGACCTCACGAAGTTTGTTGCACGAAACCACGGGCGAGCAAACGGCCCTGCAAAGGAGTCCTTGCAACGTTGCGTCATTCACTAGGTTCGGATGCTGAGCCGGTCATGCGGTAAAATTGCACCGCCTCCCACGCAGATATGATTGGTAGGAAAGCGTCGCGGGGCATATGACCCGAGACGATGCTAATGAGTCCACTTGGTTCCTATCTTCGGTTCGCAGAGAAGATGCCTTCAGTAGGCTCATTAATGTATGACGAGGCCCTTTAGGCTACGGAAAACCCGAGAATAGCGAAGGCAGTTAGCGTTGTTCAGGCATATGTCTCCAGGGTTCACGTTTCAGTGGCATCTATTACGCAGTTCAGAAATATGAAGTAAGCGAATAGGTTTTATAATCAGTTATAGAACAGATGATTGTTCTATAATTGTTGATGGTGATCAATACAAGTTTGTAGTGTGACAATTTTTTTCCTGTAAGAAATTTATTAAAAAGGGGAACTACCATCATGTCACATCAGTGGCATCCAAACCACAAGCCTCATAAGGACGTATACCGACTCAGCATTGTCAGCGGCTCTCCAGCGTTCGCCATAGCAGTGGACATTAAAAGTCTTATCATAAAACAATAACACATAGAACAGGACCAAGCGATCAGTACGGCAACATTTCGACAGCCCTCCTTTGCAACTTAACGCGCCAGACATTCTAGAGTTTATGCCCTCGCTAAGCTAAGAAGACAAGGATAGGGAAATTAGTGCTCGTTACGACACAGCCTTGTGGCGACTGCCTCCCCCCCCCCCCCCTATAAATGGCTAACGGCACCCTCGAGCCTTGGTTTTCTCCCACAAAGACCATATAAGTATGTGACTAAAAAAACTCCAATAACCAGCTGACTAAGGAATGGGCGAAATATAAAAGCCCTTCAATAAGTCGGAAAATTAAACGTTAGGCAAGCATTCAGAAACCAGGATGTCAAAGAGGGGTTTTAAGGTGATGAACAACATCTGCAACGGTTGTGCGGCCATCACAGTGCGCGATAAGAAAGTGGCAAAACCACAGTAATGTGATTTCGTTTGGTTCATCGGGTGTAACGTCCCAAAGTGACTTAGGCTTGAGAGGCGCTGTAGTGGAGTTCTCGGTAATTTGAACCATCTGAGGTTTTTTTGCGTTCACTAACATCGCACAGCATACGGGAGCCTTGCTTTTCGCCTGCATCAAAAAGCGGCCGCCAAGGCTGGGATTTGATCTGGTGTCCTTGGGAACTGATAGATTGGCTTCAGACTGCTGAGATGTCCTGCTACTTTTCTGTATCAGATAGCCTACAAGCTTAACAGCATACCTCTGCGATCTTTTCTATACCGCCTGTTATACGTCATGCATAGCTGCATACTCAACAAGGTACGGTATGCGGCATGCATTTCCACGGACATTACAAATGTTTATTGATTGTTTTCAATAGCCGGCGACAAGCAGCCTTATCACTGTGATTGCAGTGCACAAAAAGATTTTGTTGTCTTTGTTTATACTCGTTGTCACAAAACGGGCCTTTGTCATTTTCTTTTTAGCGTGAGATGCGCAGAGATTAGTCTGGAATGGTTTCAGGCAAGCACAACAATTTCCGTGTTGTTCCAGACTTTTCCGGTACCTTTTCTTGTTTATTGACATATTTCACCGCCGACATTAAATTGAGCACTGCCGCAAAATGCGGGGATTCGTAAATCGACGACCTCCCAGCACGCTTGCTGCTGTCGCCACAGCCGATTCGCTTAGTTCTTTTGCGGGCGCAAGTCAGCCCAATAAAGAATTTATTTCAGTAAAGTTCCAGAACGTCTTCTCTACACCAGATGAGGGCAACTTGTACTTGTTATGAGAATCATCAGTCTTCTTTCGCGATTTGGCAAGGCTTCAATAAGGAGCTGATGAGTGTGTTCACGAGCGCTGTGTTAAAAGTGAAAACGGAAATGCTCCTCCGAACCAAGATCCAGCCCCTAAGTGAGTTTATAGTGAAAATAAAGCGCGAAAGAAACACGAGGACGGAAAGATGACACAGACAGACGTCGTCTGCGTCGTCTGTGTCGTCTTTCTGTCCTCGTATTTATTTTCTGCTTTGTATTCATCATTCACGTACACCAACTCGCCCAACTTTCTCTTCTCCCAAGTGAGTCGATCTTAAACAATGTCGAGGAAATTAAGCCTCTTTTTCGCTGCGCTAACCCCAACATGACAGAAGATAAGAAAGTTAATTTCTTCATGCGAAGCATTAGTCTCTTTTCGCTTCCCTCGTGGGAAACCCACCCAGAACCGTGACCAAATTTGAAAGCGTTCTCCATCGAATGGACCCTCTACGCTCGGACTCGACAGTGAACTCCCGTCACAACTCAGCGTAGCTGCCCTACAAGTGGCGATCACCCCCACTGGCTTACGGGAAAGTATACGCGAAGTCATCCGCGAAGATCTTCGCCGACTGCTACAATGATCCCAACAGCCTCAGTTTGCGACACTCACTGAAATCGCCTGCGAAGAAGTGCAGCAGGCTCTTCGTGCAGCACCGAAACCGATGGCTGCTCCTGAAGAACCATAGACCCTGAGCTACGGCACTGCGCTACGTAGCTTGTCTGCACGACGTGATACAGAGCCCTTGTCGCCTCCTACCTGTTCCGAAAGCCGCCGCTTGGCCCCCGTGCGCGAAGCCTACGAAACGACCCCTAGTTCTCAGGAAATGCAATGCTAGGAAGACCTCGAATAATCGCCTGCTGTGTTTCCACTGCGGCAAAGTCAGTCACATGATTCGTCATTACCCGTACAGGTGGATTAGCCTGCGCGGTTTAGCCATTGATGCCCCATGACCCCGCTGCCCAGCAACTTCCCAATTGCGTGCCCCAGCCACGCCTTCGATACACGACGAATCTAAGGTCGAACACCGAAGCCAACATGCACTACGAGACCGCGAACAAGTGGCCTCGAAGTTGCTGTCGAAGGTCGCACGGTTGCCGTCTTTGCGCACACCGGAGCCGACTATTCGGTCATCAGCGGAGAATTCGGCGCCAAGCTCAAGAAATAACGACCACTTGGGATCGTTACCACTGGTGGTAACCTCATTACTCCGTCTTGGTGATGCACTGCAATAGCAACCGTAAATAAACGTACTTGCCCTACGACTTTCGTGGTCCTACAGCAGTGTTCGCGTGATATAATTTCGGGCATGGACTTTCTGAATTTACCCCGGCCAATCACCGACATTCACTCAAAGATCATCAAGCTTTCGACAGATAATGCCATAGCTGCTGCAGCAAGTTTGGCGCTCCACGTTACTCTAAATATCCTCAACGACGATTTGAGCATACCGTCTTGATAAAGCGTCGTAATCTCGTCGAGTAGCTGATGTACTGATACCATCGAAGGCATCGCCGAGCGATTAACTAAATTTCTACTGGATCGAAGACCGGACGTCGCAAGAAGCATCACTGATTTCTGAAAGGGACAAGCTCAGGTGATGGTGCAGAACTTCACTTCAGAGAATACCGGCATCTCAACAAGGGCACGACTATCACTTTGCTTGACGAGCTAGCACTAGCAGACACCCGAGACGTCTTCTCCCTCCCCGACCAGTCCGCAAACGATGCAGCCATCAGTTCGACATCAACCCAGCACTACCTCGGAGCAAACAAGACCATATTTCGCACACTTCTTGAAGGCTAAAACGAGTGCTTTTCGTCAGCCACTGTAGCCTCTGCGTTTTTGGATGTTCTCTAGAACATCAGGCCTCGATCTTGGCAGTGCGAGAAAACAATTAAGAGCACGCCTATGATTGATGTTAAATAGAAATGATCATCTCCGGGCACTGACAGGTGGGTGAAACATCACGAGACCATGTGATTTATGTGGCAGAATTGGCATTAGCTGCCACACCGGACAGCTCCTTTGAAATGTGAGAAAATAAAGGAATCGAACTCTCCGAGGCCCTTGTATCCCAAGTCAGACAAGAGGTTGTAGGGTTTTAACGCAGTTAAACCGTATAGGACATGCGACATCTTTTTGCGCACAGGCGGAAATTGATGGAAACAAATAAGTGCAATGCATAACGAGAGGATGAGCTGCAGTTAAACACGCATGTAATTGGATGCGGTGGCATAGATACAACGTTCCATACACGCTTCCCACGGGGAATTTCTGAGTTAGAGTCGGCACCGCTACAGTAGCTTACTTTTTTTATGCGGAAGCCTTAACTGCAGAGTTTAGTCGAATTTCTGAAGCAGATAATGTGGACATCAAGATTATTTCACCAAATCTGTACTTAACCAAAACGATCGGTTTTAACGAAGTGTTGAAATAAGTCGCAACTAAAAGCTGGATATCCCGCCGTGCCTCTTGGGCGTCCCAGTCGCCTTAATAACTGTGACTCCGACCGTTATCAAGGTACTGAATCGATGAGTGGGACAACAGGATGCACGCTGCAGTGGAACGACCATTCCCCCTTTGTTGCCTCTGGCGAGCTATTTTCTGATAAGGCGTCAGTAACAAACCGCCATGTGGCGCCATTATTGATCTTTATTGTCGAAATAGTGATACAATCGATCTTCGTGCAGTGCTCTAGGTGGTGACGCACCATTTTGCTAAGCGTTTTCAGAAATGGCGCTGTCAGAAGAAGCAGAAAAACTGCCAACAGTTACGTTACTTCTTAATATGAAATTTTAGCGCAGCTCATCAGCTGTTTCACCTTTTCGATAGATTGAGGCTAAGATTTCGAGCAAGACACGTATGTACAATTACAGACAACTCTTTTTAATTTTTAACATGTATTCCTTTAAGAAACACTCCACTAACAGTTCTTGGCTGTCATGAAAGAAGCTTTGTGGTCGGAGAAATGAAGAGAGCAATGAAGTTATCTGGAGGTTGCGGGAGACAGCGCGTGGGCCCATAGGAACGTTGCGCGACAAACAGATAGCAGCGACTGACTGATGCCGCTGACACCGCTACAGAGGGAAGAGAACGTGACTCTGCGTTTCGGCTTTTCGGCTTGGAATGCACGCACCGTGATCCGCTGATAGCTAGCCGGCGTTTCGGCAACCAGAGGGCACCCTCACCGCCACGCAAGAAGAAAAGGGGGGGGGGGGGGGGGGGGGGTATAAGCAGCGGCGAACGGGGAAGCGCGCGCAGCAATCAGATAACACGCGCCGTCAGCGCCACGCAGGAAAGAGGGGGCTGAGCTGGGAGCTGAAAGGGGGGCGGAGCTGATTACGCGGCCGACGCGAAACCCAGGAACGGGCGCCAAAGAGCTGCACTCTAAAAGGTACAGAGGACATCAACTACTGATCGCATAGTGGCGCACACCACAGAAGGAATCTATAGAGTAATTATAAAGGAAGCGTGGGAATCGTGAGTCGCTGTAAAAGCGAGCTTTTGCCTTCATACACGTAGGTGCTACTCAGCATCTCCAAATGTTTCGTCCGAGCTTGGCCTACGCAACCCACAACATTCTCAGCTATATTTGATCGTGTGAAGTAGTGCTTTCACACCAAATGCATTCCGGTTTTAGCCTGGCTAAACTGATTATACCTTAATTATACCCGTGCCAGGACACGAGGACTCTGATGTCATGATATGTTTAGCCAATCAAGAGTCAGGAAGGAGTAAGGTCGCTGCTTGGTTCCGATTATCGTGTGAGTCTTTTCACACCAAAGTTCTTCGCAGCACGGTGGCTTTGCAGGATACCCTACGTTTCAAAATATTTAATGTGTGTTTATAAGCCGCCTGATAAAGCGCAGGCAGTTTCCTGCAGGTTACGCTCTAAAAGGTTTAACTGCATTCTCAAGTTTGATGAATAGCGGTCTGCTTGTGGGCACGTGCATTGTATATAACGTAAAAAAACTTAAATTTGTGCTTCTTTGATTTAGTCAATGACTTGCCAGGGAATAAAAACTATGCGGTCCAAAGTGTTTGCATCTGTTACGAATCACTGAAGCACGATAGGGGCAGCCCTATCCATGCGCATCTTTAGCGGAGAAAAGGACCCGATGAGAAAGAAATAAAAAATATTTTCAGATATACTCAAGGAGCTATTGAATCTAGATAGCAGGAAATCAATGCGTAAAGTGATAACAAAAAGACTGCTCTTGACCGCAGATGATTAGTGGATTATACAGCTTGGAAATAAAAAAGAGGACAGCTTGCGAAGCATCGTCATTAGTGCTGTGTGGTGAAACAAAGTAGGTAAATTTGAAAAAAACTGAGCATTTCAGCACTTAAGACGCTCGGCGCAGAAAAAGAGTACGTCGACCCTTCTCCCTTTTTGGCGCTGAGCGGCCTGTGGTCGGGGGCCATTTGCATAAACCATTAGTCATGGCGACGGGTGTTCCGCACAGCAGTGATCGACAGCTAAGGGACACGCCGCCCTAAAGTGCCGACAGTTTACGAAGAGAATCTTGAGCGCTTGTGCAACCTACAGCATCGCTGTGACTTTTTGCTAAAGCTTCCTTTTTGAGTAGTGAGCGTTGAAACGTGTTCCTTGGCTTCCCGTCATTCCCTGCACTTTCCCAGCTACTTAAAAAGGCCGCCCAAACAATTTTGCTAAGCTCGACGGGAGGTTGCGTATTAAAACCATTTATTCTACCAGAGACCTCATTTTTCACTTAGGGGTCATGGGATAGAACCTGTAAGCGAAGAGTTTCCTGTAACAGGAACTTAACAGGGCTGGCTTTAATCATTTATAACATGTAACTTTTAGATAATTTTGGTGGCATTTTAATTATTGGTATTAAAAACACTTTCAAATAAGAGGCCTATAAGTGAGAGCATTGCCCATTCCGTTGCCGGCCTCGTAGCAGGGGAAAGAACCTTTTAACGCTACGTTCTTCGCATTGTTGCCACTTGTTTACGCTTTCGTAAACACGAAGTGGCAGCATTGTTGAAGAGAACTATGATAATAAAGCAAAGCAAGCGTTCATTTTTGTTTCTTCATCTTCATGTGGACACCTTCATTGGTGCACACAAACAAGAATACGAAATACGTGCACAAAAATTGTATTCCCTTCTTTTGTGAATCGAATAAAATGACTCAGTGTCGGCGGTTGGACCTGTAATGATGCACCACAAATTATTTGGCATTGAAGGCACATAGAGATTGTGCTCAGTCATACAAAAATGTGGCCATTGGGTTATGTGAACTGCCTATTGAATTAGTTGCACAGATGTTTGATTGGTCATACTTTTAGACAGATACATACACAGACGTAAATCTAACTTTCTGTATTAGTGAACAAAATAGAGGTATCTCGTTTTAAGATGCATGATTGTTATGCATGTTCATCGCGATGTTGCATTATTGACGTTTCAAACATGTATATGACCTGGTGTGTAAGCTAGCCAACGGGCTGAATGCAAGGTGTATAGTTGAGATTAGAGAGTCGCACTGACGCCGAAGAACATGTGTTTAAAATACTACTAGGCAAGAAGGACGGAAAGAGCACAGTGATTTGAAGTGAAATGCTTCTGTGTCGGATAATATACGCGGACGCTGCAGATTACTGAAATGGAGGTGTCATTACAGCAGTGGCGTTGGATGGAAAACTTGGGAAAAGCTGAAGAATCGCATCTAAGATTAGGAAGGGATTCCATTATCAGGTCCTATTAGCATTGGCGCATTCACTAGGTCCGCCCTTATTCAGCTCAAACTAACGAGTCTTCGTAGCCTACGGGTAGCATACACATGTCATAATCCTAAGGTTGATTTCCACTTCATCCATATTAACCCCTATTTCTTTACAGCTCAATTACTTTCCTTTAGATGCAGAAACCTCCCTGTGAAATCTGGCGCCAATTGGGACACTATAGTTGAGGGTGAGAAAGAAAGAAACGCACAAATGCTGCCCCTCGAACCAAGACTGACGATTCAAGGCGCCGACAGGTGGCATTTCGGCGTCTCCTTTATTACAACCAAGAACTAGAAAATGACTGCCAGTAAAAAGACGGCTATATGTGCGAAAATGTACGGCTGGATCTAACGGCACATATAAACACATGTCTCCCACAAGTTATTTAACTGAGAACGTGGCAAAGCCGAAATGCATGAGTAGCTGTACTCAAATTTCGCTTTGCAGAGTATGATAGTCATCGGCCAGCTTTTAAAATAAAGCTTACATTCTCTCTCTCTGTATCGAAGTCACAATGCTACTACACTGAGCGGCGCGTTGGCGTTGACTGCTGACCTTAACCTAGTACCCCCAGTAACCTTACATTGGGAACCTTCATCTTCAAACTTTGATACTTCCCACCGGAGTTGATTATGCTAGTTGACACCAGTCCGAGCGGTCCCCTTTTTCCCGCTCCTGTAATCTGGTTCAGCTTCACTAGGCAACGAAATTCCTTATCTTTCGTAGCCATGCCGATGAAGACGGCGACCAGTGGCCCTCAGCGTATGACCGCGTGAGCCGCTTTAACGACTCGGGCGACACCTTCAATCTCTCGACCGTAACATTTTGCCTGGCCGCCGTTGCCTTCCGATGGTTCCTGAACCACGTAGCGCGGTCCCTCTAACAGGAAGCATTCAGCCGTCCTCCCGTTCCCAAGCTTCAAGTGAGACATTCACCCGTTTACATTAAAGACAATGTGGATCTTTGCACTCGTCTGACCACGTCGATACGCGCAACAGACAAATTCACCACACTATGCGGAGTATCGCGGACTACCCGTCACAGATACCACTGGCGAAGAGTCCTCAGATGGTTGGCGAAGTAACCACTCTCTGCCTCACCTACGACAAAATGCTTAGCCAACGTGCTTTGAAACACCACCCTGCCAAGCCTGCAGAGTGTGGTTTATCGGCTGGTGCCCTCTACAAGCTCTTGTGCAGCCATGGCGCCCTATATTTCAACCACCTACACGCCTGTCGACGACCCCTACTCACCTTGCCCACTTAGGTTCCTTCACTTTCGCCACCACCTCCTCAACCTGTGCATCCACTCCGGTCGCCCGTCCTTAACCAAGGGCGTACACCAAATATCTGGCCGGACAAAGCTGAGGATGCGGACTTTCGGCACATGCCGGCCGGCTCTATCACCAGCGAATGCCGATTCGTTCCTCCCGGGCTCTTTCACGACCGTAGGACTACGCTGCGCCGGCGACACACTCCTGTGGTCTTCCTACGGCGTTCTTTTCGTCAACTGGATCATGTCTGATGAATTATGTCATAAGCCGTGGTCTGCCGGCCCACGCAAGGTGCTTAGGAAAACCGTGCTTCTATCTAACTTTCTAAGTTCTGTTTTCCACTGCCAACGTTCTTCATGTGCAAGTGCAAGGTAGTGCAGCTTTTTCGCTTGTTGGCTCTGAATCTGAGGTGTCGTTTTTCAGCGAAGCGTTTGCCGGAAGTTGAAGAGGTTAATGTACATTTGTCCGACATTTTCGTTCCTACAGACACTTTGCACCGCACTGACGCTATAGCTGCTTAGAATAGCATATAAGGACTATTCAGGACGCTGTATATGCGATTTGGCGTATCGTGTTTCCACGCTGCTCTCCCGACATTTTTTCAACCTGCGACTTTCACCACACGCGGCGGTAATCGACTGTACCATCCCCGCTATCGCCCTGTCTATGGCGCTTTTGTGACACATCCTCTAGCGGTGCTCCTCTCCCTCCACCCAAAAGGCTCGATCGTCACTGAAAACAGGGATATTTGTGGTGTAAAGTGTTTCTGGTTCTGCAGCAACTTGGTGCCGCTATGTGCATGCAATGTACTTCTAGATATTTCTCAAGCATTCGCCTCCTGACTGGATTAATATTTTTACTTTATTTAAGCATACTGTAAGCCTTGCCAGGCTCTTACAGGAGTGGGTGAACTAATGTCACCGTTATACAAAATTCAAAACAGCAGAGGACAATAGCCGGTGTAATAATTATCGTCATATGCGCAGCATGTCTGCGACTCTGACGTTCCTGCCTAATTTTCAGTTTCTTCCTCATGTTTACAGAGATGTGGACCAAACAATTACTTACACCTTAAAAATACATGATAAGCAATATAAGTGCTCTCCCTAAAGCCCCTTCGAAGCCTCGGTAGTGTGTAACATAGAATTGAATCTGCACGTGAAGGAGAATTCCAAGTATAAACAGCAATAGTGACAACCATTAGTAGCTTAAATGGCTCGAGCTTTCCTTGCGAAAAGGAAGCGAAATAAGCCCATCACTCCATCAGTAAGAAATCAGTGACAAACTGGTTTATCGATCGAAGTATATGACTAAAGCAATGCAAACGAAGGCGTTTAGATATTTAAGCCGGTATATTCATTTATTCTCTGTTCATAGCACATCTGAAGCAGGAATTTAAGTACAGAATTTAATGTGGCTAGCTGTGCATTATGTTGTGCAAGGTAGGTAGTTTTAACTTGGTTGATCTCAGAGGTAAAGATGTATATATATAGAAGAAAAATTTAAAATCCTTTATCTCGCCATACGGAAAACCCTGTGTTTAACAAAAGACCGCATAATTTTTGTTCCGTATGTTTCTGTGAGCGTTTGGTACTTGCGGTGGTACTATTCACTCGATGTAGTGCCTGCCGCACGAGATGGAACCTTTCCAAAATGAAGCACCACTCGATACAGAAACGTCTGAGCTGCTTCGCTTTATTCGTGTATTCATTCCAAGAGCTTACCTCCTCAGGAACGTTTTCATAAAAAAAAAAAGAAAATAATAACGATATTGGCTTTGCACGGTTTTCGAAAACGTCGATTCTTCCATTTCTACTCGGGAGAACGAGATAGCAAAAATGGAGAACGCAGAGTTCCCCATGTTCGCTGAGAACAAGAAAAAAAATCAAAAGAGGGCTATAAAAAGATGGGGCAAACATTTGGGCGGCCGGAAAGCGCGAGACGCGGCAGTGCGCACATGCTTTTCTGACATGCCTCTGACGCCGCGAGTGGGTTTGGATGCGCTGAGGTTCTCTTATGTACAAAAGAACCGCAACGATGAATAACAGGAAAGTCGCCGCCAGAAAGCGAAGGCCTGCGTGCGCGAAATAACCTAGCCCATATTCCAAAAATCGAAAATAAAAAATGGAGGAGGAGCGGAGGTGAGCACAACTTCGTTCCCGTTCCTCAAAAATGCAAACGCAGAGTGCGGTTCTGGGTTTAAAATGGAATCGTTCATCAAAGAGTAGAAAAGGCTGAAGGAAGAAGGCGAGAACAAGGGCAAAGCGGAAATGATCAAGTACGCCCGGAATACAATGAAGGCTGCGCACCATCGGCGGTGTTTGATTTTCAGATATAGGTGCTTGCATCTTTGCGCACGAACAAAATGGAACAATCGGTGATTATGTGGGATGTGTTTCTTTCGTCTCGTTGATTTTTTTCCCACAGCGGAACGAACTGTGATCGCCACCTATCAAGGAAGACGTTTCTTTGTCGAAGGGTCTCCTCTGTAAAATCTTGAGAGTGGCGAGGTGCTTAAAAGAAGCTAAAAGAACGGACACATTTATGAGAGGACTTAATGCTTTCGTTGCGTCTCTAATTCTTCTGCGCTGGTCGAGCGACAATGGTCGTTGTCGACGAAGGTGTAGTGTCTAAGTCTGCTGCTGCAATAGAGTTATAAAAGAGTCTAGTCGCAACAATTGTAATCTTCATTCAGTATGACTTAACGAGCGCAGCTCCAGCAGTAGTCCTGCAGAGAAGATGAAGATGCTTGCCCCAAAGCTGATGTCGGTTTTGGTAGTACGTACGACACGATTATTTTTATGTAAAAGCAATCCTTGACTATTTTAATTTCCTAGAAGAGGAGGAGCAGAGGCAGAAGAAGAAAAACATTCAAAAGCTAAGAAAAAAAATCGCTTTGACGGGTCGCTTCCTTACTAAAGGATTCAACTGGCTTTAGCCACCGTTGAACTTGCAGAACAAGGATTTGCCGACTTGTCAGGGTATCGCGGGTCAGTTTTACTTGGCACTGCTCAAAAGACGTACACTGTGTTAGGTTTCCTGCCTTGTTCCCGCGCCGCACAAAATGTGAGAGTCTGTGTCAAGTCCAGTACAGGGACAAGTGCTTGCGATATGTTGCAGGGTACATCCAAATACATCTGTAGAAATTAATAATAGTGTTTGTCAGCGTTCTAGGTGCTGCTGCGTCTGTTGTGCTAAGGTTTCTATGTTGTACTGAATAGGTCCTGTGATTCAACCACTGAACCTCGAGTCGTTTGCTATAGCTGTACGACAGGGGTATGACATTGGGAGGATATGGTTGCCCAGCTGGATATTATACCGCATAGGCTAAATCTTCCGTCCATCAGTCCCGCATGTAGCGAAGTCTACGCCATCTGAAGGCACTCTTACAGCGTTGGTCTTAGTATCTGAGCCGCCAATCACGTTGTTAAATGAGTCTGAAGGGCACTTGCGTGCCTGCTCTACCCTGCTGCTTAACGGGCAACGCCGCCGCTGAGACTCCTGACGGATACTGCAAAGGTCGAGTGTTTGTGGTCCACTACAGGTACTGAGGGCACGTCACTTTCCAGGTATGCCGCCATATCAACGTACATGTCATACAGATTCCTTTGAATGAATTTCATTCCCCAGACGTTCAAACACGCCTGCCGTCTGCCGTGACTGGCGTCTGTCATGAAGTTAATGACTCCTGTGCTTCGGTAGGAGGTGTACCTTAATGCGCCCCAAACTTCTGCAGGAAGAGACTGTTGCCCGCTCAGGACCCGCCACTCCTGTGCCTTGCCTATCCTGTAGAAAATGGGTCTACCTGCAACTCTGCTCTACAGCCTGGACTGTTTCGAGGCCATAATCACGTCCAACAGTTCCTACAGCCGCTAACCGATTGTTTGATGTGATGAATGTGTGACCAAGAGCCGTCTTGTACGCCCCTCAATTTAAGACCTCGACTTGGTTTCCATCCTTCTCAGTGATCTGGTAGACCATGCGTCAACCTACTGATCACCAGGGCCTGGGAGAACAAATGCAGTGTCTACCTCTCTCATGCCCTTGCGGTGTCTCATTATTCCCTTGATTATCCAGGAGACATTATTTCTAGCAAATCGTGATGTGTATATGGTGTGCGAAGCCTTTACTCCTTTTGTATCTACCAGCCTAACACTCTGATTCTATCTCCCTCCTTGAATGTTTGCTTCTCTTGTAGAGGTTGACGAACCTGGGCGTCTTGCACTTTCTGCCATACGGCAGGATCACCTCTGACTTTTCTAGCATGCAATGCAATCCGCTCCGTGCCACGAAGCTTTCTACGGCCATCGCATCTATTAGAGTATGCCCTCTTGCTGCGCGAGGGGGAAGCTCTTGGTGGCCCGGAGTGATGTCAACCCCGTGCAGGGCAATTCCACAACCGGAAACTTACGCATCTCCTTTGTCGACCCTAGCATCGCGTTGTTGAAGAGCATTGGGGAGATGATGACCTCCTGTTGTATTCTCTTGATTGGCACGTTGGTCGGCTCAGACAAGTTGTCGTTGGTGAAGCGCGATGCCTGCATTTTCCTTCCTGCCCCACCGGACGTTTTTCAGCATGCTTTTGCATACCGAGTGTTTTAAAGAAAACTTTCCAAATGTTTTGAAATCAACTAGTTCTCATCAGATGACTTTGGTCATCTGATGAGAAGAGAGGAGTCGCTGGAAAAAGATTTGATGTTGGGAAAGGTTGAGGGTCGCCGGAGAAGGGGTAGGCAGCGAACGCGATTGTTAGATGGCATCCTCGAGACACTGCAGATGAAGTTATGTGATGTTAGGAAGATAGTGAGAGACCGGAAAGCATGGCGTGACATGGTCAATAGGGTCACGAAGAGTCGGACACGACTGAACGACTGAACTGAACTGAACTGAGTTCAGAATAATAGAAAACACAGCCATTTTCAAGTATAAACATTTAACTGCTGCAGCGAGAGTTACTGCAAAACATTCTCTTAATTACAAAGGCTAAATAACTAAAACTAATTAATCGACTTCCTAATTGACCCTCTCGGATGCCTAGTTCCAATGAGGAAAGCACAGCAGCGAGTAAAAATCTGCCGAATTTGGCCATACACGAGGTAAAATGAGAGCATGATATGAGCAGGAAGCTCTCTGGAAACATCGCACTTGATCGCTCCTTTCTTGATGCCATGACTTCGGCGCCAAGTTTTACTTTTATGCTCTGCTGCTCCGTGTCAAAAACTTTCTTTCGCCCCTGCGCTCTCAAACATAACGACCATGGAGTTGGCAGTGAATATCCTTTCCCCTGTACCAAGTGGCGAAGATAACCTGTATTTTTGACGTGGCATGCACGCGCATTAAGTTCGAATTCAGCGCCATAGCTACTGCTACAGTCAAAAAGTTGTAGAGGTTCAACTACCATTGAACCAAGTTTCACGACCGTTAGCGATCGGCCTCAGGCACAGTCGAAGCTGCCGCTTCGAGCTTTGCTCGCTTCTGCACTTTCCAAGCTCCTCGCCAGCGGGCTAGTCTGATTTATCGTTGTTCGATGGTTTCGGCAGCCTGTCTGGAAAGGCTGAGGTCTGTGTCTTTACCAAGATGACATATGATGACATATAAGTATGTAGTGTTTACCAAGGTTAAATGAAGGTGCGGCGCAGATGGAACTTCATGAAGACGGCGATGTTCAACGCACCGCGCGAGAGAGTTTTTCAGTTGCAACTCGATGAAGACGTCAATTTTTACTGCACTGTGCGAGAGTAATTATGTTACAGTTTTAAAGAGTCAAAACCGGCTGGTGCGATAGCGTAGTGCTCTCGTTCCTGAACAATACAATGAAGACTACAATATTTGCTGCACAGCCCGAGATGAAGAAGACGATGTTTGCTGCGCAGCGTGAGATGGAAAAGCATGCGGCGCACGAGTATGTAGCGCCATCTGTGGAATGCATGAGATACTATGTCTAGGAAGCATGCGTAACTTTCAAATGAATGCAGTAGATCTAACGCTCTAAAACAGACGTCATGTGTCCACCGAGCGTGCTGTGTTGGTTGGTTGGTTTGTGGGGTTTAACGTGCCAAAACAACTCAGGCTATGAGAGACGCTGCAGTGGATGACTCCAGAAATTTCGACCACCTGGGGTTCTTTAACGTGCACTGACATCGCACAGCACACGGATGCCTTGCTTTTCGCCTCCATCGAAAAGCTGCCGCCGAGGACGGGATTCGATCCCGCGTCCTTGGGAACAGTAGTCGAGCGCCGTAACCACTGCGCCACCCCGGCGGGGTCGAGCATGCTGTGTGTCTAGTGCACTCAGTTCCGGTTTTCTAAGGGAAAAATGCATTTACTCGCCCTGCACGGCTTTGAAAATGATCTGTTCATCATTTAAATAAACAGATACGGCCTCACCTTGGCCACGAGTTCGAACACCTTGCTACAGCTATCCGCATTAGCGTGTTTATAAAAAGTTAATTAGCGAGTATCAGTTAGGTTCCTCTTTAAATAGAATAGATTTTAAAGTACGTTAAGCTGCCTTGGTCGAGACTTTCCCACTTAAGCTATTGATGTGTCGCTTACGCACAAGTTGCCTTTCTTTTTGATAAAAAACGCTTCTATCAACTCTTTAGCATTCGTATCTTTGCTTTTGCCCAGAATGCGCAGATCAGTGAAGCATGGCTCACAATGGCGGGACGGGCACTCATTAACGTGCTTAGTTAGATGTGTGCCTTCCTTGCTCTGCTCTACGTTTCTCTCGTGTTCCCTCGTTCGCTCATTCAGGCACCTGCCAGTCTGGCCTATGTAGGAGTGCCCGCAATATGTGCGCATTCTGGGCAAAAGCAAAGATACGAATGTTAGAAAGTTGATAGAAGCGTTTTTTATCAAAAAGAAAGGCAACTGGTGCGTAAGCGAAACATCAATATTATTGTATAACTGTGAAAAGAAATTCCTGGAGTGCGCCTTATCAGGTCATTCCTGAGCTTTAGGTGACCTACCTACCCATGTGACGACAAACTATATAAGTACGTTTCTTGCATGCAATAAAATCATTTGGAAGTTGGCGCTTCGTCCTGTCTCCTACCTATGTGTCTTGTCTGTTTTTTGCGCCTTAAAACTATTGAATTATAAAGATGGCGCAGCATGATCCTAGATATGAGTAAAGATTGAATACAAGAAAAACCGAGAAATAAAAAATATCTGCAATCCGACATATTATATAATTACGATAACAGAAATGATGTTAACACTTATTACAATAATAAGCTATATTTATAACAACAACACCCCCCCCCCCCACCCCTACGCCCCAATCCCGTGTCAATTAAAAAGAAAAGGAGATACCCAACCACTGCACACTGCAGCTCAATTCCAGTGTCATGACAGAAACAAGCAATTCAGGCATATCATCCTCACCTTAAGCCTTTCTTGCTAACCACGTCCTACGCAACGACATGTTTCACCAACACGTATCGGCCAGGTCGATGCTTCACTTAACCTATCACTGAACTGAAACACAAGCAATAAAGGCGTCCGAACGAACTGGCACTTTATTTCATATAGTCCCACCTGATGAAAGGAAAACAAGCTCCGAGTGTTGACCGCGCGTGAACAGGCTGCTTAATATCTGGCGGATCGAAACTTCGACCGAGGCAGAGAGTCGATGGCGCTTAAATATGGCTGCTGTGGACGGCCTTCGTGTGCCTAGTCTAGGGCCATGCATATTTGATTCGGAACAAGGAACGTGCTGGCGAGACACCACAAGAGCCCACCAGTACACGTTGCTGCCTTATCGATTCGAATTCACAGCGTGGCAGCTGCCGTTGGGTAAACACCGGGCCGCGTTCTGAAAGGAGCCTTGACACAAAGCGTTGGAGTCGCAACGGGCCATCTAGACGGGCCAACGAAGGATAACTACAAAATATAAAGTAGTGTTTATTTGCTGCATTACTTCCTGAAAGTAAGATGTCCGGATGTGAGTCCCGAGAAAAGTTATCAAGTCGAAGATTATGTTGACATGAAGGTGCGAAACGAGTGAAAAAGTAAAATAAATACCATAAATACATGAGCGAATGAGCCCTGCTTTTCTTGGATGTTTTTGTTTTTTCTTCGTCAGTCACCTAAGCTAAGGAAGAAACAAATGCAAGCATAGAAAGCCATCAATTGTCGCGTTCCCGTGGCATATACACTTTTGGAAGTCATAGCTGCTAGTGGCCTCCATGACAACGAGCTCTGAAGCCAGCGACAAGATTTTCCAACGCGACTTTGCTGTCTTCTTTACCCGTCCACTGCATCCCCGAGGATTTTACCTCTTCCCGCTTTGACTTCAGCGTTATATATTAAGAACGCAAAAATAAAAAATAAACATTTGATGTTACAAGCAAAATCGAGTTTCATTCATTTCATACTTTCTGCATTGTTTTTATTTGATTATTTTAGACATTTCATGTTAGGTACCTGATTACACGCTACGAAATCCTTGAGCGAACCCTAAATATCAAACCTGTTGTGTTAGCCTTCTGCTTCTTTGTACAGCGATTGGATTTAGTTTACCTTTATAGTAACGTACTAACGCAGCTGTTTCAATGAATATTGCGTCCGCCAAGCAAAAGCATTCTTATCGGAAATTTTGGCAGATATTTTATGCGGGTATAGCTTGCAGGGAGAGCTTTGTATGTGGGCCGACGCTACCACGAACTTCCTCTCCCGCAAGCGTCAGTGATATCTTAGCACTAGCTTAGCAGCGCTGACTACACGTCAAGCGGCGAATGTAATCTGTTCGGCTATAGCGTGCATTTCTCCATAACGACCGGCAAAGCGATGAGCGAGACCGAGAAGGAGCGTTTGCAAAACGCGACTCTTAACGGCACAGCTGAGAGCGAGCGTCATCGCAGCTTTACTAGGAAGCCACAGGACACGGCAGTATGCACCACGCCCTTGCATCGAAAGGGCCCTGCAGTCCTATCTTTGCCACGGCGGCGCGTTCGTATATTCTTGCATTTAATTATACACTGCTTTTATTGCAGGCCCCCTTGAAATAAATAATTCAGCATTATTATTTGAGGAATTTCAGGTTGAGGAACATCCTTCAGTTCTTGCTCCAAGTGAGCACTGTGCTTTTTCTCGGAAGCAGTGTCTCGGTACGCAAGAAAGAGGAATTAAGCTGAATGGTTTTATTCTCAGTCGTACGGCTAAGCAATTGCGTCCACCAAGCTACAAATCTTTGTGAGATGAAGAAAGCCCGCGTGCTCAGCTTTCAACCATTTTGATCTTTAGGGAAGTCGTTAAGGCTCTACAATACGAGTGTAAAACAAAGCATGCAGCCTGGTTTCTGTTTGGCAAAGACAGTACGTGGCAGAACGTTACACCACTCTGAAGGATTCAGCTCATATATGTCCTCTACAGACCGTTCACGCCTGTAGTCTGAAGGCAACCAGAAACAACGCTTCAGTGAAAGAAAAACTGCCGATTTTCTGTCATCTGCTACAAAACTGGAACGCTGAATAAATTTGTTTATTTATTTATTTATTTATTTATTTATTTATTTATTTATTTATTTATTTGTTTATTTGTTTGTTTGTTTGTTTGTTTGTTTGTTTGTTTGTTTGTTTGTTTGTTTGTTTGTTTGTTTGTTTGTTTGTTTGTTTGTTTGTTTGTTTGTTTGTTTGTTTGTTTGTTTGTTTGTTTGTTTGTTTGTTTGTTTGTTTGTTTGTTTGTTTGTTTGTTTGTTTGTTTGTTTGTTTGTTGTTGTTGTTTTTTTGTTAATACTGCCAGTTTTATTGGAAAAAACTGCAGGACGGAAAAACACACGAAGGATAAGCACTAAATTCAAGCAAAGGAATAAAGACGAAGGAAAAGAAGAACGTGACTATCAATAAATGATAACTCTGCACTTGTAAAATGAACACGAAAACTGATAAATATCAGTCGAACTCAATAAGTAACTGTAAAAGCGCCGGTTCTGAGAGTGCAAAAATCGGGTACAAAAAAATGTTACACTATTATCTCTGTTAAACCGAATATAGTGCAAAGGCTTATTGCATCTTGTTTTACCTTAGTGTAATAGCTTTTTTTTTTTTACACTATACTTACCACACACAAACTTTATGTGACTAAGGGCCTGCCCACTGCAGTTTCAATTGTAGATGTGGAGCAGTCAGAGAGCCACCGCCTCACATGGCAGATGTTTAAATCGTGACTTCCACGATCATCTCCAGTGCAACGGCGCGCTTCAGTATCTGAAAGTTTTCTCTTTTATTACGTGTGTGTGGCTCGTTTATAATAAATGATTTCCCGCGTACTCTGCAGCTTTTTGTTTCAGTCTGTTTCTCTTTAGCTGGTGCATAGAAAGCAATTCAAAACGAAAGCGATTTTTCTCTGACTTTTTAAAGAAAGTGTCAGGATCTGTGTGGGTTTTATCATAAATTTTCTCAAAATTAGAAAAATCTAAAATCTGACGCCGTGTTCTACAAGTATTCATTATCTATTTCGTATCCATTTCATTTTGTAGTATTACTTACTGTTATTGGGTGACGAAGCGGCGACTTTCAACCATCCGTGAGAAGCAAACAACTACTGGCTATTTGGTGGCAGGATGTCAGCATTGGCGGC
This sequence comes from Amblyomma maculatum, assembly GCF_055883805.1. Classification (NCBI taxonomy): domain Eukaryota; kingdom Metazoa; phylum Arthropoda; class Arachnida; order Ixodida; family Ixodidae; genus Amblyomma; species Amblyomma maculatum. The sequence goes on along the minus strand of NC_139347.1, from coordinate 43,263,316 downwards.
ACGGTACAGTCAGTGGTTAGCATATGCGCGTGGCGACGGCTGTTCTGAACGATGGGACCGGGTATCTCGTGGTTTTTGTGACTGATAGCTATTTACTTTCATCTTATGCTGCCGTCATACTGTCGCCATGCCAAAAGAAACATAAAACTGATAATAGGCCCTCATGGATTATGCCCTCATGCTATCACCTACCTGTAAAGGCTGCAGTATCAAAATTATAGAACGCCATGCGTGTTTCTAGACCGGCCACATTTCACAATATCGGCAAATTACTATTGTGAGGTGATATTCAGACGTGCCTATCATTTATTATACATCAGTTCTTTGGCGTAAAAGCGTACACTAATAAATCTCAAATCAAGAACGTCTGTAGAAAATCTCATTATGTGAGTGTGCTTACATGTCTATACTTCGCAGACATAAAAATGTGTCACCATGTCAAATGAAGACCTGCATAAAGTCGAAGAGAATGACATAGGTTCCCAGCAACAAGTAATTTGAAATCAACAACCAGAACCAGTCTGTGCTTCAATTCATGAAGTTTTAATTAGTTGTGTAAAAAATAGATGGCATAGTGCTCTCCTAACGGACCGCAATAAATCCAATTCGGCAATGGCATAAATCAGACCAAACCTCAACATTCAGAGGATAACCTCAACCTTGCAAATATCTTGAAGCCCTTGGAATAATAATTATTTTTTGACGCCTACTCATACGGACATGTCTGTTCGCATGACTGATGAAACAGCCATGTCTCTATTACTACTACGGAATGCTTATTAACCAATATTCTTGTTAAGAAGCTATTGCAACGCTGCTATGAGCATTTTTGTTTATTAAACAAATTTCAGGTATTTTCTTCAGACGTTGCTGATGGCCTGGCGGCTTCACTGCATCAATCGCGCGGAGATTGGTTCTGATCGGTACGCATCCCTGTACACACCATCTTTTCCCATATAAACCTCAATACCGAGAAAAAAATCAGGCAGCAGGAGCGTGAAAAAAAAGCTGTAATTTCTCATTGCTTTCTTTATCGGCGCGGAAACAAGCAAGTTGCATCTTAAGCAATGATTTCTCTCACAATGCTTATTCTGAGGAAATGCACCATGCGACCTACATTTTCATATTTACGAAACCATGCGGTGCTGCTCCACCCAATGCGCCAGCGACAACAGCCGGTGTGACATCGCTTTTCTCGAGTTTTCTTCTCCGCCCTCAACACACATCTGCCACCTGCTCGTGCTGCTTATTATTCAAATGGCACCGCCCTGGAGCGAATGGGGGCCAGCGGAAGATGGGTAGGTCAGGAGGGAAGGCAGGGATGGAGAAGCGGCGGCCGGTGCTGGGTTGGCCATTTCGTAAGATGTGATTTCGCCTCAATTTCTCCTTCGCGCTCCTCTAGCGCTGCTGCTTTGCGAAGAGAACCTATTTTCCTCCGCTGAAGACTTTCCGCTTCCTTTCTCCACCTCCTTCTAGCTCTCCTTTCATGCATTCTGATATTTGCAACAGTGCTCTTCTTTCATTGTATGCGCAGACGGGAAGGACACCCAACCTCGGTTCCCTGCCTCCCAGAAATCTCAGTATTCAGAAGCCGGAAAGTAAGAAAAGTAAGAGTAAATATGCTTCCGGTGCCTGCTCAGAGAAAAAAAGGACAGAGGAGAGGGGTTGCCTGATATAAAAGGCAGTCTTGGGGACGGCACATATTCAAGCAAAAAAGAAGGAAACAAAAAAAAAAGGGGGGGGGGGGGAGGGAATACGTCACCAAAAACACTACGTGCAATAAAAAAAAGCTCGACGAAATGCTTGCGTAGCAAAAACAGCATAGCGTTAGCGGAAGGAAAAGATGCGGCATAAAGTGGCGCCATTACAGGGGTCGCTAGAACGAAACAAAAGAAGCTACAGAGATACACACGCAGAAAGAAAAATGGGAAGGAACAAAAAGCTAGAACGCACTGAAAAAAAAAAGCCGACTCTGGAATGTCAACGCTCTCCGAAGAAGAGAAGAGAGAGTCGCGGAGATATGAATAAAACGCCTAAAGCTGCAGAAAGGAGGCTCAGCAAAAAGTGCGCGCGACGGCGAAACAACGGTCAAAGAACGCGCTGCTCTAGTCTTAGGCCATCGATTTGTCGCTCACGATATGCACATATAAATCATGATGTCGCTGTTTTTCGCTGCCGCTGCGAATATTATATTGAAATTCCCTGACACATCACGAAATACATAACAGGCTAAGAAGCACGGAGCAGATGTCAACAGAGGAAGATATATAAATGAATGGAGCAAAAAGGCCGAAACGTAGGCATGCAGAAAGGCCCGTTAAAAGCTTTCCACGGTGCTATGTTCAAACGCCCCGTAATTACAAAACAGCGAAGAAGGCATTGAATACACTCAACAGAAAGGAGTCCTTGACCAAATTTATTTCATTTCAGCATCATTAAATAGGCTAGCTAAAGCTTAGTTCCGTGGCCATCTGGTCATATCAGCTTACCGAATCGTCATTGCTTTTTTTTTTTTTTCAGCTATCGTACACCCATTTCCTGTTGCGCGAGATCATGTCGCTGGCTGTTGTAATGTGAATAGTAAATATCTCCGGCTAATTTGCCTCCTATTCTGCTCCTTACACACAGTATACATGCATTGTTTCGCAGACGAGATATGCGAGGCTCTATTAAATGCATTGGCTCCACTTGCTGAAACCGCATTTTGTGCAACAGGCAGCCGCCGTTGCCTGACCAGACTCAACTATCTCTTCTAATGGCGATGCAGCCAGCCAGAAGAACATATTTTTCTTTATAGAAAGCCACTGAGGCTGGATTCGCCGTACTAAGAAATTTTGACGTTGCACTTATAACTTCGAATAAGGGTTCTGAACCTGAAGTTTGAACATGAAAGAATATGAGGTCCCCTTTGCGAAATCTCTCTATATATTCGCCTTATAGTACAAAAACAAATTCTTTTAAAGAAGAAACAAATTTCATATTTGTTATACTCAGAGCTAAGATCTTGCGTTCAAAGTACAAAAATGACAATATAACGGCCACGTCAGCGTCTTCTGTGCTTGCAGCACGACCACCGCGGGCTACATTGTGCGAAGAGCTTAAGCAAGAGGAGATGTTCCAGAAGCGCGTACTGTACACATCGGAACTGCGAGTAAATTTCTTTACCTTTTTCCCAGTTTTCCTGCCATCATCATAACTGTCTTCTTCGAGGGGAAGGCAGTCGTCCAACCGTGAGAGCTCGCAGTGCGGAAAGAAAACTTTGAAAGTTACGGTCGCAGGCTCAGATGCAGTGTCTCACAGCTGTTACTTGCTTGAACGGAAAGTTCCTCTCAAGCGCCTGGGGCTGCCTCCCATGTTCACACGATAGTTCGCTTGGGAATCTTTGTGTTGAACCGCAGCATTGCACCAGTAGTAGTCGACTGAAAATAAATAACTGCTTTTTCTTCGCTGTCCTCCAGGGATTTCACACATAATTTTTAAAATTATTGATAGCGGCGTGTTGAAAAATTAAGTGTGTTGTGTACTAGTTACAACGACCTGTCGTTGCAAAAGGTGTCTGTGGCCGATCTCGGTTAGCTCAAAGAAAAGAGATTATTATAATAGTTTGATGTGTAATTTAGTGCCTGCATGGTGTACAACGAAACTTGAACCAAGTATATGCAATGAAAGACAGCCTTATACTGTCCCTGCTTAGTAAGCTTGTAACGAAAATTCCAGGGGGCACTTAAGTGTATTACGTTCCAACTTCGGTTCGACTAGATCTTAGAGATTATGGGTCTCGTTGTAAAAACATCACTGACCATACAATGCCTACATGACTTACGTTTCTTCCGTTGTTCGTTCAGAACTTTTAGAATTCCATCGTACTTGTTTTGAAACCGTCGGAATCGCTAGCTCATCTCTATTTTGGTAAATTACCCAGTGCGCATTGGCTACCCAAGGACAAATAGGGCCAAACTGTTTCTAGGTCTACTTACTTATAACTTGTTTTAGGGAATTTATCTCTAAATCTCGAAACATTTGTCCGTAGATTTAGGGACATTTGTTCCTTCACAAATTTTGTTCACAGCTTCTGCTCACAAGTCCACGGCGCTCAAGAGGTAAGGAAATGTTTTGCCTTAAATTATAACGCAATGTTGTCGCTGCCGTGACGACCAGCGACCGATAAGGCGAGGCCGGATAGATTACTCTTTGAGCCGTTCATGTCGGCCTTCACATGTCATCACTTGGCCGTCCAGCTCAGTTTAATTGCTAGAGCAGCTTGCACCGACAGGAGATTGTTCAAAGTTCTATCCACAGACCAGACAAATTTCTCTCTAACTGTGAAGCTTTTGGAAAAGCTGTACTATAACTTTCCCCTGTAATGGTATAGCTGCACTCCTGGGGATATAAATCAGTAATAGCTCCCTAACTAAAATTTACTCCCTCGCCACATTAGCTTAATAGTTAGGGCGGGACTTCGATTTCATTACTGCTACGGCGGCCACGCTTTGATGAAGAAGTGCAAGGCGCGTGTTTACTATGCGATGCCAGTGCACGTTAAAAAAATAGTGGTGGTTTAGGTTATCCATAGCCATTCACTACATAGAGCCCTTTATATAACACGGGTCGGTTCAGAACTTTAACGACCATAAACAAAAATCGAAATCAAATCCACCTTTGTGGTTCTCGCTAATAACATTGGACAAAGAAAAGGAGTTACGAACTATGTTTGCTCGAGTAAGAAAGAAATGTGGCAGATTTCTGTGGAAATAAATTATTAGAAGAAATCAGCAACTAACACACCAGAAAACGTGGCTAGCCAAAGAACATTGCGGTTGTTTTTTGTCTTTCATGAATATGGAAACAACAATGGCTTTAATGAAATTCACATACTATAGTGCACATGAGCAGCGTATAACGATTAAAAAAAAAACTAAAATATTACCCTGAGTGTACGTCGGCCAAATTCTTGTAACGCCTCTCGAGCATTGTGAATTCCTTTCTTTTGGTATTCGAACAATCGCTTTTCACAAGGTCTTGGAACGCATGTACAATTTTTCTAACAACATACAGTAACAGTTAATGTCACTCTTATTTTCTACCAGTTACTTTCTCCTCCTGTATTTTGTAGGAGCACACTAGAATCTTTACAAACCAAGTTTCTTAAGCGTTAATTATCCCTGCACAAAGTGCACATAAGGTGCAAATTACATTTTCACAAAATACAGTGTATATTTCATAAACGTTCCGCGCAGGTATGCTTCCACTTTTAGGCATGCGCTAATTCGCCCTCTTTCTCTTGGTCTTCGTGGTATTTATCGCCGAATGGTTTGCCTAAAACTTCTGCCGCTGCGTGCTCCTGTTTCAAAGGAGGAATGCGTATTAAGACTTCCACTAGCTTTATAAAAGTCAATAGGTTCTGACACCATTCCAAAAAGACGCCACGGAGCCAGTGCCTGTCAATGCCTTTTATTTTTATTAAATTAGCTTTGGCAAAGAAGGCTGTACCGCACCCGTGTTTTATATGGACGGTGAACACTAACCGAATACTTAGGTGTGAACTCGCACGTACTGCATTATAACAAAAAGTGTCTTTTTTTAAAGAGCTGTTCCGACTCTGGGCACTGTCCCCTCATGACATATTCGAGGGTGTCTCAGGAAATTAGAAAAAAAAATGTAAATTAACGAACGTACTGTCTTATATAACGCTATAACACTATACGCTATACGCTACACGCTATACGAAACAGGTGATATAGTACATTTATTATTATATTAAAACTTATCTTGTTGCGCACCATTAAGATAACATATCACTGCCGGGATGTAAACAAGAAAGCTCATTTTATTTGCTACCAACAGATGGTGACCAGTGCTAAGACCTGAAGCCTTGTTGTGTGGATTTGCAAGACTTAAACTAACCTCTTAATAAAAGAAAAATGAAAATTAATTTCGCGCCTTGAGTATCATGTGTTCTGATTAGAATACATTGTGTGAAAGGCTAAGAAACAGAAATTAGCTCGGCGTCAAGTTCGAAGGAAGAAAAGTTCTCCTGTTCAGCGCCGGTTCAGTGTGAGAGGGTTACCGCGGTAGACTGGCGTGACCATCTGGTGTTCCCGTTTTCCTCGTCTTTTGCTCTCGATGAGAATTTCAGGTAAATGTTCAGGCAGTCTCGACGACGAAAGTTGTCACGGCATGGAAAATAAAACAGATTTATCGACGAAATTTTACTCTTATGCATAAAAGGATACTTGGCACGTACCAGTGTTATTTACTGGTTTTGCTGCAATGATGAAATAGAGGACAATAAAGAAGAAAGTATTCCTACCATTACTAATATCAAGATAAGCGGCAAGAAAACAAAGAAAACATGACCAAACCAAAGGATATTCAAATTCTCATGACCAGAGAAAACGTAATATATTGCGGTAGTCAGGCTGCGCGCGCATGTGCATGTCCACAAAAAAGCTGAAAATGGATGAAATACATGCTTATTAGTTCGCACGCACACTTTTCGGGAAACGGCCGCTACAGGGTTAGCTCAGGGGTGGGCCGACAGATGGAGCCACAGCCTGTTGCCGCCAGCGCCCGAGCCGGCCGGAGCAAGTCCCGGGCCCGAACCACGAGGTCGAGCAGAATGCGCCTTCGTAGTCGGTGTGCTCTCGCCGAGACAGGTGTGAAGGGACGCAGCGGACACGCGTCGCTCCTTCGAGCTTTTCCTCCGCGCTGCAGCGCCGACCAAGTCGCCTCCTCCGCTGAACCGGTGAGTTGCCGGCGCGCCTTTCGAGGATCGCCTTTTAATTCACTGGCGCTGCCGCTTCGGGACGCGTGTCAGCGGACTCTTAAAGCGCGAACGCGTGTACCGATTCGAATTCCGCTTGCTTTCTACCGGTGTTCGTCGCGTCAAAGGCTTTCTGATTATGTCTGCTTTTGGGGTGCGCATTGTCCTGTACATGGTATGTGAAAGTATCAAATAACCACAGTGGGTAGTAAAAGCAAATTTATAAGTCGTTCTTAATACGCAAAAGCGATTGGTCTTCATATGGATGCCGAATTCCCCGACTCGCTACTTTCAAGAAATTTGTTTCTGGAGCTTTTTTTTTTTTTTTTTTTTTTTTTCAGTGCTGATTGTGCAACTTGACTCGTTGTGTCGCCGTATTTATTTTCCCTATTCTCTTCTTTTTTTCCTTCTTCTCGGCCAAATGACATTCACGCTCCAGTATCCTATAGTTGTGGGCTCAGCTTTATCGCGAAAAGGCTGCTTCGCGAGATATAACCGGATCAGCGATCCGATGAGTTGCCAGAGTTGGCAGAGCCTATTCGTGCTTCGCTATTGAGATGGGAGGACGAGATAGAAAACTACGCAAAACTAGTGATTTCGCCCATTATGCTACGCTTATCCGCATCAAACCTGTGCAATTGTAACCATTTGCGTGGCCTCAATTCTTCAGGTATGTTTAAAAACGGTTTTTTGAGCTAGGTACTTGTTTCTTTCTGGTTAAAACTGGGCAAGGGCCCAACCGCATTCTTATAAGACATGCCAATTTTATGCCTATTTTCCTTTTTATTTTGCGACACTAATTCCACTATCGTTAATTACATTCATAAACAGTCAAGTGCTTGCTGAACGCGCATGAAAGGAAAAAAAAAACACGTAAACAGATTACTGCGATTTCATTACGCTGCACTATTCATACATCAAGAGGGAAGTTTCTAAAACGGTTGCATACCTGCAGTTATGAGCTTCGAGGTTGATATACAACCATTCAACGACTATAGAATAGTGATAGCTTTGTGACCAGATTTGAGCTGGACAGAAATCTTGAAACTCTGGGCTACTTTTCATCTTCGATCTCTTGTTCCACAATCTGCGCATCTCGAAAAGCTGTTTCCCTTTATAAGCGACGCCTTTATGCTGCATTATTTAATAGCTTTTGTAGAGACTGAACTGCAAAAGTACACTTAGACAGGTTATGCAGTTTAAGAAATTGCGGCCTGTATACACCATGCTGTTTCGCAGTAACTGCTTTTTCGCCAGGTAAAACCTCCTATTTTGTTCATTTTCAAAGAAGCTGAATGTCACCAGTACCAGGACGCTTTTTACGTAGGTGAAACCAACGGCAGTATCGCCTACGTTATTTTCGGCCAGGTTGATGGCAAATCAAATAATGTACTGTTTCATGCGAGCAGTGATTCGCGTTTGAATATTAGGCATTGCAATATAGTTCAAGGAAATGTAGAGGACAATCCGATCGTTCCCGCCCTTTAAATTAGTTACCGGCAGTCCAGATGTATTCAAGCAGCCCGGCTGATTTATCCTTTAAAATAAAACTTTTGCGCATTAAAATTTAAAACGCAGAAGTTATTTGCGACCACATATTGTACAGAAACGGCAACTTGAATCGTGAGATTGTGTTTACAAATCGAAGTGCCGCCACACCCAAGAACTTCCTTGAACCCGTGAACCGACCCACCTGGTACTTATAAGGTCCTTAAGAGCGCTCAAATTTTGTATTTCCCTGAGTGAGTGAGTGAGTGAGTGAGTGAGTGAGTGAGTGAGTGAGTGAGTGAGTGAGTGAGTGAGTGAGTGAGTGAGTGAGTGAGTGAGTGAGTGAGTGAGTGAGTGAGTGAGTGAGTGAGTGAGTGAGTGAGTGAGTGAGTGAGTGAGTGAGTGAGTGAGTGAGTGAGTGAGTGAGTGAGTGAGTGAGTGAGTGAGTGAGTGAGTGAGTGAGTGAGTGAGTGAGTGAGTGAGTGAGTGAGTGAGTGAGTGAGTGAGTGAGTGAGTGAGTGAGTGAGTGAGTGAGTGAGTGAGTGAGTGAGTGAGTGAGTGAGTGAGTGAGTGAGTGAGTGAGTGAGTGAGTGAGTGAGTGAGTGAGTGAGTGAGTGAGTGAGTGAGTGAGTCAGTCAGTCAGTCAGTCAGTCAGTCAGTCAGTCAGTCAGTCTGTGAGGAAGGGAGGAGGGAGGGGATGGATGAAGGAAGTGCTTAGATTTTGTCCATCCATGAGTGAGTGAGTGAGTAAAAAAGGGAGGAAGGAAACCAGCGAGTTAGTGCAAAAACCTACGATCCCAATCAGGAAAATACTTCCCAAAGGAAATAAACGGGTCATGCTAAAATAAAGCGTAAACTGACCAGAATGTTAGACGGTGATCGATTCCCCCTGTCAACCGAGACAGCGCAATGGAAATAATTCTGTATGTGTTTGGCCGTCAAGCACGAGCAGGCCAGCCTAAAACTTAAATGCAAAAGAATTGCTGGCTTTCTTCTCCGGATTTTGTTCCTTTTAAAATTAATGACCGCCCCTCTCGTTTTCGCTTTGCGATAAAAGCTGATGACGATGTTACTTCTTAAATTTTCGTATTGACTTGCGCACATCGAGAGGCAGGGTTGCAAAGTTCAGCCTTATGCTTACGAAACCACGTTCTCGCTTCAACGGCGGGCGCTTTCGCGGTCTGTTGAGCAGGCGTTCAGTCTTTTCGAAGGGTAAAGTGAAGCGTGCCACCAGACTGCAGAAAGTCAATTTGGTTAAAAGGTAACAGCGGAAGCGCCACTGGCACCTAATCTTCTTAATTGATAGCAAGCATAAACAGCTGATGCTCGCGTCGAAAGAATCCCACAAAGCACGAAAAGGCCGGACAAAGGTCACGGTGACCTAACGCGAATACCATGTATACGGATAAGCGTGGGAGCACCAATGCAATCAGCGCGAGTTAACACCATGGTACCTCCGCGGTGCGTGACGGGCTCCCAAGTCAACACCTATGTCGTGGACCATCTGCCCGTTGGTGAAAGATTAATGGCTAACACAGTGCAGTATATCAACGAAAGCATACGCAGCATTAATTTCTTTTACTATGCCACCGACGACTCGCCAAGCTACGTTTTCAGCCTCGGTGCGATAAGGATATTTTCCCTTTTCTCCCGGAAACGGGAGATCCATGTTCCGTGAATTTCGTCTTGCCATCAGTTTCCTGTATTTGCTTCATCTGCAACCCACCGCATCAGTTCCGCGAGTGCGGAGTTTAGCTGATTCAGTCTAAATATACACCGACATGTTTTGACAGGGGTAAAATGTGAAGGCGGTCCCGTCCTTTCATTTGGATACACTGTAAAAATAAAAGGTTTAAATTACTCAGGAGCCCACAGGAACAGCAAGCTGTATAGTGAAGCGTCAGTAGGCTAGACTTAAAATTCTTTAATTTAATGCCGATACTAGATTTTGGCATTACAGATAACCCGTGAGAGCTTCGGCAAATTTGCCTTGTTTTCGATGCGACTGTGCTGTTATATGGAACAATTTACGCAAAACAAAAACAAATCAATTGGATTTTTTTTTTTGTAGGTCCTGCGTTGAGAACGAGGACTTGTTATTATAAGAAATAACAAAATATAATGTTACGTGCTTAGTACGCACAGGGGGTTTTATTTACAGAGGGATTGATGGATTGATGGAAGTAGGACCGCTACTACAAACGTCCTTCTGACCCTCGTTGTTCTTCTTCCTCTACCAATCATCCGACCGTTCATCTTCTTCTTCTCCGATGTGCTATGGTGCGGGACATTTCCTTCCTCGCTGACGAAGCCCGTAGGGCGAGTTAAATAGATCATCTGGAATGAAACCGCTTGAGGCGGGCGACATGCACCACCTGTGACTGACGTGATCGTCGACCACTTGCAGTTAGGCGTGCCATAACGTAGTTCCAGTCACTGATGCACTTCAACACCACAATATATTTGTGTTGCACCGCTTATGAAAGGCAATTTTACCTCAGGCTTTTTGGCATACAAAACAACGCTAACGAAAACTTTGAGGAAGCGTTCTGGCTCGAGTTTTATATCTCGTGTACTAAAGTATTAGGCACTGAATTGATAATATTCTGTAAAAGCAACTCGATTTTAAAGAAGAAAACTTGAGGAACAGCAACAGTTAAGAAGTAAAAAAGGCGTCTCGTCAGTAAAAGCAAACTATGCACCGCTGTCAGCACTCCTAACACATTTGCAGAGTTCAGCGCTTGCCTCTAGACCTGAGACCAAGTCGCACGATATGGTAGCGTGTGGTAGCCACCTTAGCATGAAGTGGAACACACTGACCAGCGCTAAGCGGCGTTAATGGTCCTCAAACACACGCGCTTGCGCATTTTCGTAAAGCCCACTGGTGCCGGTGCGTATTTCTTTCGCTGTAAATAATACGTCTGAAATTGGAATGTTGATTTCCGCGAATCAATGCAGAGAAATGACTTTTGTCAACGATACTGTAATGCCGACGCAGCGCGTAGTTATCTCGATCTACGTAGCTGAAAAAGAAACAGGGAAATCTATTAAAACCAGTAAACGTTGTTGAAAAAAAGCGGTTTTTGTGGCTATTCTTGTGTGACTAGTTAAACGTTAAAAGGCCCTGAACTGTTTCATTCTTTGAATTCTACCCGCGTCGATTGATATAAGACCAACTAGCCGAGATATCACCAGCAGGAAACATAAAGCAGCCGCCGATGGCGAATATCGTGTAATGTATTGGAATAGTTTATTTATTATTAAAAAAAAAAACCGAAAGCGTGGCCGGTCAAGTGCTGCGTGGACAAATTGATAGTTATGGTTTACCCTTTCTGTGTGCAACAGAAACTGATTTATTAAATGCTTCCTGAACTCCCGCCAAAGTGTTTCAACGCCCATAGGAAAACGCTACATAACTGTGGTGTTTTCTGATGTGCCGCACCTGCAGCACATGAAAAAAGGCGCACAAACCGTACGCGGTTTTTACAGATTCGCTGTTCGCTATCTACTGGAATCTCGTCCCTTATTCATCCAATCACATCAATGTGCCGAAGCGCCGTTCTAAAGGTAGGACATACCAAAGCAGCAATAAAACGAAAGTTAAGACTGCGAGCATAGGACTAGGATAAGAGGCGAATAAACTAATAGAACACGACGGTCTCTTGTCCTCATCCTATTCGCACATATCTTAGCTTTCTTTGAAGTTCACCAACTCGCCCTCAGGAACGCTGCCTCAATGAGAACTTTGAATGTTAAGCTTGCCGGAAATTAATGGCTTCCGACCTGAAGTGGCTGCTGCCCTTTTCTTACCCGACGGCACTGGGGCCTCGTTGAAAAATCCTTGGTGTCCTCAGCTCCTTTTCACTGTCCAATGAATGATCCCGATTGCTTTTGAATTTTTCAGTGCTTTTGGAATTTTCCGGCTGTGTATAAGTTCGCATTAGTCCAAGTATGAAGTTGAACTTACGATTTCTGCTTTGCTGCTCTGTAGATGGGTTAGCTTGGCTGCTTCTTTTTTTAATTATATTTTATTTCAATTTTTGACAGAACACAAACACAATGCCTGATGCAGAAACAGAAGCTAAAGGCAGTTGGAACCTGACAAAATCAACGAGATTCATGGACGTAAGGTCGAATTCCTGCCGCCTCGTTAGGCATACTTCGACGGCGGAGGGAGGGGGCCGGTGGGCAAAATTCCAAAGACGGAAATAAAAGCTACGTGCAGTGTGAGAAGGCAGTGCAAGTTATGGACGACAGTTGGCCGAAGTTAATTTCCATGCTAAGGTTTCTCATAGTGCATGCGCCTCTCTAGGACATTAAACTCCGCACGCCATAATTCTGGCTTTGTTTTACACAGTGTGAAACATACACAGGAAAAATTTGTGGCTGAAGCGTAGGAGAATGTTGTTAAAGGCTTCGTAAATGAAGAATTTTACACATATTTTCGCACATGACGAAGGCTGGACTAAATAACGTAAATGTGATGAACAATGGCATCGTTGTCCTCAACAATCAAGAAAACTCTACTCGACTCGTACACAGCCGCTATTTTGCAACGCACTTAGAAATAACGCGTTTCTTTTGCTATTTGTAATGCGGTGAAATTGGGCACTTTTCGCATCTGCAGAAACATTTAACAGCGCAGATGTCAAAACAAACTAAGTGCGGAGAGGAGGAAGGAATGAATTATACGAAATTTTCTTGAGGCAAACAACTCTGGGTTATTCACCTCTAAGAGAACAGAATACAAAATTTTAGGGTTATAGTTCGTGGGGTTATAATTCGTGGGGTTATAGTTCGTAGGGTAATAGTTCGAAGTGCCGGGAAATAGCAGTAATTAATTAGTAAGTAACATTCGATTACTTGAAATGTTTACTTATATGCACAAATGAACAAAAATCGTAAATATGGGCTGGGTATGTCTCTTTAATATGTGGCTTTTTTATTGTTCCCAGAGCTCCCATCTGGGGTCCCAGGTACGCTTGATTGCGGCATCAACGTGCGCACTGGCTAAGGCACTGCACCAAAATCGGCCGAAGTAGGAGTGCCCGCAGAAGCAGCCACAACGGAAAACACTGGATTTTTGTGCCTATGGATGTGACTGACAACCCGACGAGCGCCTCAACGGACAGAAGATACGCGTCATGGTCTCCTCCACAAGCCTGCTCTCTCTCGCCGGTAAGCCACTTTCAAGCACTGCTCTTTCTCCTTTCCTCCACTACTTCTCTCCCTCGACCAGACCCCTCCGAATCAGCGAGGTCGCAAGAATGTTAGCCAGGTTCCGTGAGGCGTACAGCTCGATCCATTCATTGATTTCGCCCCGCTCGACTTGTACTAATGATGCGTCGACGCAACGGGGCATAATCACGCCGCTACCAGACACGGGCCTCATTCTCGTACGTCTATATTAGTTCTTTTTTTTTTTTTTCTTTCCACACATCCTCCTCTCCAGGGACTGGCTTCAGGCCCCGTGTACTGGCGTTGCGCGTGCATTTTTTTTAATCACTATCGGCCAAGAAAACATGAGGACTGCCGCATGAGATCGTGTGGCAACTTGAATATATATTTCCTTTTGTCTACTTCCTCCTTGTCCGGAAACGCATCTTTATATTCTGCCTTTTGTCAGCAGGCCTCCTTGGGGAAGAGAAGAAGGCGAACAACGGCTTCGCTATGAAAGGAAGTTGCGAAAAGCCCGGGTCCCGAACGGAACACCGTCGCCTGCCGCTGACACTGATGCATGGCTGTCGAGATAGAGCGGGTCCGGTTCATTGGCATTTCGGAGCGTCTATTGATTGGCGAATGATGAAACGTGGCTCTCCGGCGCCGAGTCCAAGCTCTTGCTCTTTCCGTGAGACCGCTTGCTCTCTCTCCCTCGCTTCCTTTGTTTTTGTTTTGTTTTATAATGGAGAGCACGCAAACTACAATTCATTTTCGTGTCGGCGAGCAGACCTCAACCAGTTCAAGGTTCATGCAATACCCTCCATTCTGAATAAAGGCATGGCGCGCACGTGTAATTTAAGAGGCGGTATTAGAAGAATTGCGGCTAGAAAAAGTTTGCATACCATTGTAAACGGGTGAAAATATCCTAAAGATGAGAAAAAGCTGTCTTCAATGTTCTACACTGCTTACAAATCTTAGAGGACATCCTATCTTCTTAACTCTATGAAAGCTTTAGAAGTCATCGATGGTTTGCGATGTCCTCCCTGATTTTTCGTCCATTACATGATTTCACATATTTCACAAAGCGTGTATGTAACAGGTTTGATCCGTTCTCTACAAAGATATGTTCTCTACAAAATAACACAGAGAAAATAACACGACTACCCCAGTGTGCATCAGTTTTTACAGCCGAATGCTACGCTGTCTGTGTTGCTGTGGAGAAAATATTGGATAAGAACATCAAAAACAGCATCATCTACACAGATTCATTAAGCGTCATCAGTGCAATAAACTCCAAAAATGCTGTTCAACCACTGATAGGAAACATTATACACAACATAGTAAATATCACAAGAAGAAAACATACTATCAAATTCTGCTGGGTACCCAGTCATGTTGGGATAAAGGGTAACGTACGAGCAGATATATGCGCAGCAAGTGCGAAAAATTTACAAATAAAGCAAATCAACATGCCACACAGAGACGGAATGAAGTTAGTACGTACGAAATTACGAGCTAAATGGCAGGCTGAGTGGGAAAGCGAAGCAGAGAACAAGCTTCACTCCATAAAGCCCATATTAGGAGAATGGCAATCATGTGAACATCAGAAACGTTTCATGGAGGTAATTTTATGTCGTCTGCGCATAGGTCATACACACATAACACATAACTTCCTACTAACGAAAAAAGGCAAACCTGTATGTGAAATGTGTGGACATGAGCTAACGTAAATCATATTTTAATCTCATGCTCACAACTCGAGGAGCACAGGAAAAAATATTTTACTGTATTTTACAAAGAACACATCCCATTTCATCCCGCATTGCTTTTAGGCCAAGAAGCACTTGTTGATTTTTCACTTGTTTACGGATTTTTAAAGGAAGCCAATGTTTTAAACCAAATCTGAGCATCATTACTGTAGCCACTTGATCGTCTAACCTTGCGGTTGGCGCATGATAGCCACAGTTGCTTATGCGCCATAAAACTCCATATAACTAACTAACTAACACTCTGTTTCTGGTAATGAATGACGTGGTAAGAATGCTTTTTACGTCTTAAAACATGAACCCACTGCCTAATAAATCAGCGGGACACACACATTTTCTTAATTTACTTATTACTCACTGAAACAACACTAAAAAAGATGAAAACAGCAAGTACTGAAGGCATGCGTGACATACACCGATGCAAAACCCTCCATACCAGCATACCTCAAACGCCGATGAAGCTTTGCTTTGACAAAAACAAAATTTGTTACTTCAATCTCGATGAGGCGCATGCTTGTTGAGGCGAGCGCGCTAAGCAGAAAGGACAAGAATAACTAAGTCGCCTAACAATCAGTCCTTCGAAGCGTAACCAATATTACCTTTCGGCACAGGCTGCTCATAGACGCGGTGAACATTTTCACAGTATGACGGTTTCTGACGAGAACTAAGTACTGCAGCCAGTCCAATTTCGTCGACTTGTGATCTTAAAGCTTATCTTTCATTTAGTAGAGTATCCCTGCGATTTTACAATGGTGGCCACACCTCACACACTTAAAAAAGTCTTCACATAACTTTGTTCATCAAAGTCGTCTTGATTTCATTCACTTCCTGCTTATATTTCACAGAATCTACCCACTGTGAACATTCGTCAGTAGTTTCTGGGAGCTCTTTCTACTCAAGCGGCTGCTCATCAAGGCAGCCGCATTGCGAAGCACCTCTATGTGAATCGACAGCTGCTTCAGGTATATTTGGTCTCAGTTCTCCATTTATGACATAACGAAGTGCTTGAAAAGGTGAAATGGGTTTAACTGGGCGTGGCTGCGCACAGAAGTTAACATTATTGACACTCAAACGTGCAAGTCTAAGGTTTGCTTAAGAGCTGAGATCGCGGCCCTGGCAGAAGCAAGTACTGCGTGCTTACTAAGAAGCGCACTTATCAATGCTCGCGGTATTAAAATCGCATTCGCTTTCGTGATGTTGTCTAGCACTCTTCTTTGCCCCGAGCGCGAAAGTTCTGGGAAGAAAAAGTTATTCTTCGAGATATTTCAATATTTTTATTCCTTGCCTCACCAAAAAACAATTCCTCTCGCAATCCTCAATTTCCATCCCTTTTCCAACCGGCGCACAGGCTGGTGTTCTTTAGTAAATAACGGCCAGAAGAACAATGCGACGGGGAGCCGCTTTGGTGATGCAAATGGGTCCTGTTTCACCCTTCAATCCCAAAGAAAGCTGCAATCGCGCGCCCTCATTATGCACAGCGGGAGCTGGGCAAACTCTAGACAAAGGCACAAGCGTCATGCGAATCCTTCTGACCAGAAAAAGAGCCTCTCTCCACGCCGTACCGCCGGAGTAAACAATTGCTCCCGCACTGATCCTGTCAGGAAGCGACGCACCCGACCAAACAAAAGGAGTGAATAAGGTATGGCAGCAAGCCGCGCTCGCAACACACACAACAGAGCCGAAAGAGAAAAGATGAGCTCGCGATGGGGTCGGCACGTTCGTCAGCGTCCCGCCGCTTCGCCTTCTTTGATGACCGGCCACGCAAGCGGGCGGACCCGGGGCTGTGAAGGACGGTCGAAGGAACGCCGGGTTGAAGAAGGCGAGGTGGTCGAGATGAAGGGCGGAGTGCAGTGAGAGTTTGGAAATCACGCGCCCGTGAATAGCGGCGGCCCCGCTGCCCCCTACAGCTCATCTTACGCGAGCCGACTCTTCACTTTTACCCTCGCACACTGCGCAATCATATCGCCCTCCGCTTGTTATGCGGGCATGCTCGGTCACGACCCTTCCTTCCATGCCTTGCCAGCCGCTAGCCTCTGCCGTTGCCATGACAACTCGGTCGGCATGTATATTTCTACGGCTTCAGTTAGTCATATAAGCAGCCTGCAGTGAAGTTTGCTGTGTCGATCGCCGCGCTGTAACACATATCCCAGCGAGAACAGCAAATACTTTTAAGGCGCTTTCATAGGGAGTTTTCACGCCACCTGCTTAAGCCTATAGGGATCAGATCGCACGCTCTGTCGAAGTTTTGCATGGCGTGTCAGATAACTAGGCTGAGAGTGCCTAGGCAAGGACGTTATCTGTCACATGCGTATCTATATCAATGATGAATATGATCGGTCGTTTAATGCGAACCAAGCGGCTAACAACAACATTTTTGAGGCGCGCTGCGGAACAAATGCAGCGCCGCCTAGCCAGTGCAGGTTCCCTATAGCAAGTTTGCATGGAACATGTTCGCTACACGCGTTGTGAACTTTGGTGTCCGGGGGGATGAGCCTCAGTCTGATCCCGGACTAGTAGTGGTACGGGAACTGATTCTCATAAAAGCCAAAAACTCAGAGACGAAAAGGCAGAGTTTCGACATCCGCCCAAACCATACCTAGCGCTGATGGCAGGATAGAATGCGCAGGTTTTGCCTTGGGTGGAGCCGCTGTTAGGTGTTAACAGTTTGCATGGTGTGAGATTTTTCCAGAAGACACCATGTCTATCCACTCATTCTTCTGCTGTAAATGCGGATCCTGTGTTGATTGTAAGACATGGAGAAATACAATACAGCTCATCTTTCCTGCCGTGCCCTGCGACGAAATATGTTCTTTCTTTAAAATGTTGCAATAAAGGGCTGTCAGTAAAAAAAAATTACAAGGGTTCAACGCTGCTGAACCAAATATTGAGCAAAAGCATTAGCTGCGGGCGACCTAGCGTTCTTCTTCTTTTCTTTTTCTTCTTTCTCAGCCCACATATCAAAGCTGGATGGTTAAAGCCCCGCTTTAACCAACCCATATGAACGTGCCTTAGTGGCCTATAGGGGTAACGTGAATGCCAGGGTCCTAGCAGGCTGATTCTGAAAATAACCGTCCCATGTGAAACGAGAGACCCAAGTTGCCAGCTCCTGCCAGCCCGTGTGTCACGTGGGGTGTGACGTCACAGCGTCACGTGGGTAAGACGTAACTGCGGCAGGGTCACGCGAAGGCTTGAAAGTGCGAGTAGTATTGCTTTCGCAATAAAAAAAATAGGAAATTCTACTATATATTCCTTTTGATATGTGGTTCACATTTCTTCCCTGGCTCATTGAGAAGCTCCCAAGCGTTTCTCGAAAACTTGCGTTTCGGAAGTAAAGGATTATACATATAGGAACCGAAAAACAAAGCAGTCTGCCAAGACGCCTCAGCAACAAAATGGCACGCTCGCTTATTACCTACCCGTTTGATTGCTGCCAATAACTCGACGACATCCAAACATTGCGCAGGCCGAATAATACGGGGAGGCATAGGAGGTCGAACACACAACCCCCAGGCGCGAATCACTTACGGCAGCGGAGCACGATTTATGAAGACAACATCGGCGGCCGGAGCGCCCATAAACGTCGCCCAGACAAATGACTGGCGGGCACCGCCGAGCGAGCGTCGGGAGGCTGTGGCGGCATCAATCACGATTGCCCGCCTGGGACAACGCTTCTGACAGAGCGCCTGGTTGTTGCACACAGGCTCTCCCCCTTCATGCTCGCTGAGACGTGGAGTGGGCAAAAATGCTTCCGGATGAGCTTGCGCATATGTCACGCGTTATTAAGGAAGTGCCCCGCGACTGATAAAGATGTTTCGCGTCGCGTTCAGCACCGCGCCCGCAGAAAGCAGATATTGTTTTCGCGACTCCGGGGTGTCATTGAGCGAAAACAAAGAACGTAAGGATACGCTGGAATCCGGCTGCCTGCGCACCCTGAATTCCTTCGTCGTAATAAAGTTTTTCGGTCAGTGTGAAAACAAAAAAATAATAAAACTATGGATGGGAACAATGAAAACTCAGAAGCCGCCACAATTGCATAATAATACTTTGGAAAACATAGTGGTGGGGTTGAGATGAAGACAGCGGATTCACACAGACCTTTCTGTAAGCTTTCCGGACATAGGGGTCCCTACTAGGTCGTACACCGGTCCGGTCGCAGTAGGCTTAGTGTTTATCTTTCTTATCAGAAGTTAAAAAAAATTGTCCTTACCAAACATTACCAGTTCAAGTAGTTCCTTGGGGATCGAGCCCAGCTAGAAGTAAGAGTTCATTTGATGGCCTTGAAAGTTTCGAAAAGAATGATGCGTCTTGAATCCCGAATAATTAGCATCCGTAAACGTAAACTGCGACTCAAGTTTTTTCCCGCGATTTATCATGGTTCTGTTGGCATTGAAAGAACGAAATATATACTGGCACCTCATTATATCTCTACCCGCATAGATCACAGTTCCAAAGTGCGGGAGATTGCCTCAAAAACTGATGTATTTTGATTGTCTTTTTTTTTTTTCAACAACAATACACAATTGGAGCAAATTGTCTTCAGACACTTCTTGTATTATGTCCAATAATGCTTTCTTTTCTATGTTATAACTATTTCAATTCTGTGCTGCTGTGAAATGTATTATCTGTTTTGTTTTGTTTTTGCTTTGATGCGATTTTGACTTTCCTGACACTGCTTATGTTACTTTTTTTATGTATACCCTCCCCCAACTGTAATGACATTTGGTGCTATGGGTAAATAAAGAAATAAATAGACCAACCCGCATTGATAAATGTTCACTTGTGTCATCAAGGCTTTGTCAACATTGATAAGCGCACTGAATTCGTTAAGCCGTGCCGATTTCCACATAGTCAGAGTCGCGAAATAGCCAAAATCGAGGACAACACACTAAATGCGTACCATAATTTTTGATTTATTGTTTTCTCAAACACAAGGAATGATTACTCTAAACATGCACGGAGATATGCGTGGAAATTTATTGCTCAATAGGAGTTGTTAAGCATGGCCCATATTCCCAGCATTATGTGTGACAATGGTGCGATGCCTTGTTTGGAGTGCTTTGTGGCCGTAATAAATACCAGTATCACATAGACATCTATATGCCGACACCAAAATCAGATTACGCTTACTCAGGAACGCCCAGCGGTTTTGGTCCTATCGGCAGGGCGTTCAGAGCAGGCTCAGCAACATGGCCAGGAGTCGAGTCAGCACTTGCAGGCTTTGCTCTTTGTGCTGTCTTGCTGACTGCACTGTCTATCGCTTACGCCAGAGAAATCTTTATCACGCGAGTGCGACAAACATGTCACTGTGACTGACACTGCCACTGTCTGCAGAGTTCGCGGTAAATAATGGTCGGCCAGAAGGTATAAAAATCACGCCACACTCAAGCCTTGCAAGAAACATTCCGGTGTCCTCTAGATTTCATCCAATTACGTCACTGCTAGTTTCACAGCAGAGGTGGCGTCTTATTTTTGCTCGATTAACGATTAAACTAAAAGTGATCAACGAAACTGATCCAATTTCGAGTGAAACAGAGCTTCGGCTACGTAGAATACAACAATAATTATATTGTCTTGAATTCAAGAAAAATAAACATTATCTTTAGCTTTCCTTTTGCCGTGAATGGGGCCAATTTGAACCTTACATGGACTCATTGACTTTATTGACAGTTAAAGGAGAGGAAATCACAAGCCAATCGGTTTTATACGCCAGTGGTATACATAACAGGTATCCTTGTAAGGGCTCATTCTATACAATGTGTATATTAATAATTCTGTGGGATAAACTCTACTCACCAAATTTACAACTAAACAGAACCTGCAAGAAAAAAAAAAACGGGGAAAAAGACATACGGCAATGGGATAATTACGGACATGCCAACGACAGTGGTCGCCCACAATCCTCCTCCTCCAGTTTCCTCAATATAATACGTTTAATGTCAAGTATTCACTTTTAGGGCTCAGCAAGGCAGGGCTGAGCCCGCGTAGATGCAACAAGCTATGAAAGCATTGCAATTTAAACCGCGAGAGCTTTTCAAGAACTTTCTTTAACCACACAGAAGAGGGTCCTTCATTCAACGCCGCTTTAAGTCGAGGAGGGAGGGAATTAAATGTAACCGTCAACCACAGCGCGCTCTTAGCGCAAGCCATCTCAGACGGGAAGCGTATAAGCAGGGATCAAGACACGTAGCGGTAAAGAGGCCCCTCTTAATTTAAGCCCGCTTCGGCCAAAGCGATCCGCTCTGCACTGCGAGCAAAGCGGACTTGTGCTGGAAAATAGCCTTCACCGCGGGCGAGTGTCCTGATCCCCGGCAATGCGGAGCTCAACGAATGCCAGGAGGAGAAGCTTCGTGATTTTCACAAAGCGGGGTGCTGGCTGGAATAACCTGCGTCAATTCCAACCCTCGTGTGTAAGTTACTCAATGCGAGCGGGGGTTTTCTTCATTTTTTTATTCTTATTTTTTTGAGTAGCGCTTATTTGCTCTCAACCGTTTAAGGGAGCAGTTTTGCCGTGTTATAATATGAAGCGAGATTTTCATGAATGGCTGAGATGACAAACCGAGTGCTGTCAATAACCAGCTGGGAATTACTCGGTCAGGACACTAAGAGTTCCCTTGCTTTGTTTTGTTTTTATACCAGCCACAAATATTAGAAGATATTACTCGGTACCTCTTTGTATTCCTACTGCAAAGCAACCAGGTTCTCATTTCTTTATATATGTGGGCAGGGGCAAAAATTTTCAGAGAATAAAATGATAAGCTTACGGATTTACACTATCGCAAGCCTCAAGGACATGGTATTAGGAATATAGTACTGTCCCCTGTAATCGATGACATCTCAAGTACAGGGTAAACGTTAACACATGGTGTTTTATTGGTTCATATATAGCACCTCCTAGTAGCTATTTCAGTCCGTGATCACAGCAAATGTAACAAGGGGATATTGTGGACACTACTAAAACCAGATCTTGATGCGAGCTGACAAAATACAAAATGACAGCACGAGGCACAATCTTACCTATTTGCTAGGGCAATCTTTAAAAAGGTAAAAGGAACCTACTTTGTGATCTTATATATTTAATACAGTGCTGTAATACTACAATTGTACTTTCAGATTATATCCCACGCTATCAGAAATTCACAATACCTTCAGCCCTCTGAACATTGATTCAATCCTAGCCAGACACAGCAAAACTTTAAAGCACTTTAATATGCTTAACACTCAATATTACGTTCCTGACCAAGTCGTTAAAGAAGTGAAAGGCTGTTGAGCATCGCCCCGAACCACACAACATCGCCACGAAAACTGCCAGGCCTCGTTCACGCATTCCAAAGTGGTCGGGCCTCCTGTCCTTTCCCTTTGTCTCGCAAATCCGCGTGACATACACTTAACGCGGCTGTGGCGTCCAACCTAAATGACACCGCTAATGAGCTCGGTATTAGTCGCGCCCTGGAATGCTTCCCTCCATTCTAACCCTGCTTGTCAGAATCCGCTGGCGCTGTGTGGCTCCGCTCGTTGAGGGGGCGCCTGGCAAACGCGTGCACGTGCTTTGGTTCCCGCCGGCCTCTTTAGGAGTCTCCACAAAGAGGGTTTAGCACGGCGCTTAATAAGGACAGAAAGTCAGAATTACGCTGCGGTGTACAACACGTGACTGCCAGTGGTGATAGTGAGGATAGTTGTTGCAGGAATGTTGGCCCTCTTGGCCGAAGCAAATAACCATAAACTCGGACGAGAATGCAGCCAAAAATATATGCTTCCAATTCATTCACTGTCTTTCACCAGCCCGTTTTCGGGATTTATTGTCATTTCGTTTCTTTCAATCACCGCCTTCGCTATGCTCGGTTGATAAAGACACCACCATGGAGGAAAGCCCAGAGAACAAAGTTTAACTTGCATTAATATTTTTACTACTCTCATATTTTTTCTCTTTTTCCAGTAAGAAAACAAAGCAAGCCTTTGTGTTTGTGCCTGACAAAGATTGCCTAAAGATTTTTTTTAGACGGACATCCAGCAGCGAACGTCTAATTCACCCCCATTAATTTCAGAAAAGTCCTAGGGCATTATCACTGCTTCAAAATACTTAACCGCACAATTTGTAGTTGGCGCACAATCCTTACCACACAATCGACGAGGGCACATTCTCTCATTATCTTATACTTATTATTTCATGTGTATTGACGCAAGTATGTCCAATAGATATTTTGAGCGTCTCGCCATACTTATGCTGCCTATCGCCACAGTCAAGTGATTATATGGCTAAATGTAACAAACATAGCGTAATGCAGCACTATATGTGTCATCCGCTTACTTATAGGGAAGTTAAGCAGTGGCTGCGCCTCACGTGAGTAAGGACAATTTTGTACATCCTATCCGCAATAAAGCAATCCCAAAATTTCCCTCTAAGCTGTTCAATCTGTCAAACGTATACTTTGACCACATCCTAAAGCCATAACAGTACTATAATGTCACCAATATTATCCATATTCTGGGGCTCAAATCTTCCAGCAGCATGCAGCATTCGCAATATTTAAATGTTTCATATGAGCCAAAGCCACAATTTTCCCATTCTCATTCTTTTGGTCGGAGTCTCTAAGACTCCTAGTTCAGCTACAGTTGTATGCACAACAGGAAAGCCAGTTGTCTTCGCATTGGACCTGGTATAGTCATGATGATTATGATGATGAGGATAAACATACTAATTCAGTCTATAATAACAATATTGTCACATTAGGCGGTGCATACGCATAAGGAAAGAAGAAGAAGACTCTCGTGAGTTTGAGAGAAGACGACTTTCAACAGCTTCGGCTGGTGCCTACAGAGAACATCTGTTTGAAAGCCTTGTCTTCGGTGTCCGCCCTCTGCTACAAGCTGAACTACCCCGTAACACCTTGGTGGAGGTGCGGGGTAGTTCAGCTTGTATTAATAATAGAATATTAATAATAGTATTAATAACAACAACAGCCGTTCTAGGATAGCATTTTCGCAGTCCTGTGCACTTGTAGTAGTTTCCGTCTTATTGCATATCATATATTACAGTATTGCAAAATCGCATGCGATCGTTCCTCGTTCCGTCTCCCGAGTTTCATATAATGTGTGGTTACTAAACATATCCTCTTCGGGGCATTTTCTATTAGTAACTATCTAATTGTTATGAAGACGTATGCGAGCCACACCAAACAACGGCGTTTTTCCGTGACTCGTTCTGTTATGAGGAGCTCGCGTAGCTTGCGCGGCTTTTAACTGACATGCTGCTCCTCTAGGCTAAGCGTGTGCTGGTACAAGCAGTACTTGAACATTAGGGGCAATGTGCTGCCGAAAAAGAAATCCTAAATCGTAGCTACCGTTTTCCGGTTAAAACGGCTCGCTTTTAGGGCCATCAGCACTGACGCAAAACCATTCGGCAAGTGGGGACAAAACTATGTGGGAAACCGCATGGAAACAATCATTGGTGAGAAAAAAGGCAGAGAAAAGTAGACATTGTCGTCCCCAAACGATTATAGCCGCATTTATGACGACTACAAATGCACACGCAAAAAAGAGAGAGAGAGAGAGAGAGAGAGGAAAAGAGAGAGAGAAAAAGAGAGAGAGCACTCGACCAAACCTGACGCGCAAGGAAGCCCGACAGACAAATGGAGCTGTCTAGCGGAAGCTTTGGTAACCGGCTCGTAAGGCTTATATACTTCGTAATTTTTATGCCATATTTTGACTTTTATGAAAGGCGGCACATACTAGAGAGACTCTCTTTATTTTTCTGATAGTAGTCGTGGGGCCAGTTTAAACCAACAGTCGCACAACACCTTCTATCTCTCCGAGTCCATGGTACTACATCAAGAAAACAGAAGACAGAAACTGGGGCAAAGATGCGAATGATCAGAGGTCCTTAAGGACGACTCTGCGCATCCGCAAAAGTCAACTGGGACATGTGCTTTGTATGGAAGTCACATCATGCGGCTTCTGCTGAACAGTCTTCCCTCTACATCCCGGCAAAAAATCGACAAGTCGCAGAGTGCTTTCGTTCGTACCATGTGTTTCTTCCTGCAATAGCGCAATGTTTTTGATCATCGCAAAGAAGGAACCATAAAGAAGTACTGCTCTTTGCGCTTCTCTTAAGCTAAGCCTTCGCAATGACAACAATGCGCCAAAACCTCGTCCGAAAAGAAGGAGGCTCTGAGTGGATAGTGGCACCATTAGTGTCCATCTTTTTCTATTCTCCTTTATTTCGGGACGGTTTAAGTGGAATATAAATTTTGCTCCTTTTCTCATGTCCAGAGGCTTCGCAAGCAACCAAATGCTCGCAAAGCTTTTCGCCCGAAAATATTATGTGTCGTTTTTATCATTCATTCATTCTTAAATTTTTCATTGCACAGGCGTCAGCAATGAATCGTAAAGCTACCTTAGGGGTGCAAAGGATATTGTTCTTTTATTGCGCATTTTATAGGGGGTGAGGTCCATTAAAGAAGCATTCATTTTTGAGGGGGTACCTCACAATTAAGCACAGTATTTCGTGGTACACGGTAATTAGTGATAGTAAGCTACATACCCAAAATGATTTGGGAACAGAGTTAATGGCTCCCGTTCGCCTGTTTTCCTTGTGGATCCTCGTTCCTGTACATGAACAGTGGTAATTGCCTAATCAATAATTCCTGAATTATATCCTATATCATCTCACACATACTCTTTAGAATGCAGTCGTGCGTATGTAATATGCCGCCCTGAATAGATATATAACAGCCCGCTTAAAGACAGCGTACGAAAGTGCCTATGTGGCCTATGCGTATCGTGCATGACCAACTCCTCCTGTCCGAGTGGTGCTGGTTTGACTCAGAATGCGAGATTCGCCGAAGTCTGCATTTTGATCTCACCCATTCACTTAAAGAGAGAAGTCCAAGTTGGCAGCGCCTGACTCAACTACTTAATGGTCTCTTGTGACGTCACACAACCCTACGACCAATAAGTGCCATGTCATGTCCCCTGCCAACTATCGCCTGCGAAAGGCAGAGCCATCGCTTTTCACTAGCGACGCCGAAGTCATATTTCTTGCATAACGGGTCCTTTAACGCTTTCGAGAACGACGGGCTGTTCTGCGGATAAGAAAAGAGTTTACCGTATTACAGACTTTCCAATAAATCTCCAAGTAAGCCAATCCGGCTCTGTTTGTGGAGTGCGTCGATTAGTAACTTTAAATAAATTTACATTGTAAAAGTCCAAGGTAAAATGTTTCAACCGGCCGAAGTACCGATAGGAGGTTATCAGGCATGTTCTCAACTTTTTATCTGTAGCATATAACTCAATGTACTACATCGTAGTACTGAAAAGGTTTTGTTTGCGCTATTCTGCGTTACAAATCCCAATACCCTGGCGTTTCAGTGCGCAGCCATTTTTTAAGAGGAGTCAGCCATTGATCTTGCCCTGTAATTAAGCTATTTATCATCTTAACCCTGCGTCTCCAGCAAATGTGAGCACCAGCAGACGAAGCAGTAAGATCCCCAATCGGCTGAGCCCACTGGGACCATTAGCGCAACGCTTACTGCCGCGATAGCCCGGCGTGTCGACGGAGCGCTAAGGAGAGCAGCGGATGATAATAAAGCGACACCAACCACAACGAGCTGGTACCCCCTCCCACGTTTTTCCCTTCAAGCGGCCGTACAGGATCTATGCCATCACCTGGCGTTTTGTTAGCGTGGCTGCGCCCAGCGTGTGAGGCGAACAAGTAACCAGCAAAGAAAAAAGCTAAGAAATAATAACATCGACGCAAGGCAAGGATCGCGGCGCTGTCTTAACGACCAAAGAAGTGGGTCCCAAGACGCCCGTCCTAGCGAGCTGCCGCAGCTGGCTCCGTGAGCAGTGTTCCCAGAACTGAGCCGATAAAACACGAGATATATACGCTTGATTACTGCAGGAGCGATGCCGCACCGCGCTGCACTCCGTGACGGAGAGCTCGCTACATTATTTCAGCTAACCGAGCTCAGCAGCACTGCGCTATACGCTTAGGGTAACAGTGCTGTGGTGCCCGCCGCCGTCTACTTCATCCGTTCCAGGAGGAAGTTTAAACATGCGAGATACGAGGCCAGCGAGCGGCCAGCACAACCAACAGTTCTTGCTTCTACCGGATGTAACGGGTGGATGTTGATTTGTTGGCTTTATTGAATATTGCCGCGTACCGCAGGGGTATGTGTAGGGGTTGGAATTTTCTGTTTAAGCCCAAAAACCTTTTCATGCACAGCGCGAACTCTCGAAGACAGGAGAATATTACAACAGTGTTCAATCTAAGGGCATGATGTGGGACAGTGGGATCATTGGTTAAAGCGCAGCAGTTGACGATTTTGAGGCACTATTCATGACCTCACGAATGGGGAACGAATATAGCAGCCGTGCTTCCCGACCCTCATGAACATGTCAAGCTTTCGAGGAGGGGCGCCTGCAGCAGGGCAGGCACTTCTAGGGGCGGAGGACAGACCAGAGCATTCGCAGCGCAAGTGCTTCCAGGAAATCGCGAAGACCAAACTCCGCCAGTTTCTTGCCACGCGACACTTCTCAGACACAAGCCGAGAGAAGCGCATTTGTTTTTTAAGTGATTTGGTTTATCCAAAAATTTGATCGTAATGAATAATATTCCAGTTACTCCTTTGTCTAACGTGTGAATTTGTTTTACGTAAGCATTTTGTCATAACGCTAATTTTCATCACGACAATAGCATTTTCTTCCAGGAGCTTAGCTGTATGTATCACCAGCTGTGCATTAAATAAAAGTGCATAAAAGAACATGCAAGAAAAAAATATAATAATTAAATGAACAGTAGATCACATTTAACATTAGACGTGCGCCTTTTATCCCTTTAAAAAAAACTATATTTCTCCAGCAGAAAATGTTATTAACCGAAAAAAAAAAACGAAAGTTATGCTTGCAAATAAACACCGAAAAACGTCAGCCGAACTCTTTGAAAATAAATACCCAAAACTCCAACTACTAGTTATGTGCCTACACCTTGCATTCTCTTCTATCGTAGAGCCTCTACATTTCACGGCATAGCTTCAGTGGTCATTTAAGTTTGTAAAGAACTCGGGGTTGAGCTCAAGACTTTAACTGTACGCTCTTTACCCCCTTTTACTATCTATCTCTAGACATGTTATAGACTCCTTCCTTTGGCGCTCTTTCTTTCCTTTTTCTCCCTTTGTTCCCTTCCTCACGTGTAGGGTAGCCCACTGGGCATCGCCTGATTAACATCCCTGCCTTTATATTCCATTTTCTGTCTCTCTCTTCAGCCAGTATCACCAGTACTGTGATTAGGCGGCGAGTGCGCGGAACGGGAATAGATTACTGACTAATAGGCTTCGCTCCTATATTCGACTAAAGCCGTCACGTTTGCTAGCTTGTAGCCCTGCTAAGCCAGTTTTTTTTTTTTCTCGCTCTTTTTCATTTATGTCTGCGCAACAACGACCGCCAATGTTTCTTTCTTTTCTTTTTGATCTTCTCTCTCTCTCTGTGGCTTGCCTCGGCCTGCCGCGACATATTGCCGATCCGCCTGTATTGATGGCGAAAACCTCAATTAACTGAAGCATACACGACGGTTCAGGGTGGTCTCCTTTTTAAGTCGAAAGCCTTTAATGGCTCATCCTGTCGCGGACCAAATCTATCTCGCTTTTGCGGCGGTTCTGATTGGCCGAGGCAGGATGACGTCATAGAGGTCTCGACCGATCAGAGCATCAACACAGAATGCACGAATGCATGCCTTATATGGCCATATGCAAATCAATGATCAATTACCAATAAATAATGGGCGATTGATTGATTATTAATTCAATAATGACTATGTTGTTAAAAATTTATTAATGAACTGCTTAATGAATAATCGATTAAGTATTTATACATTTCCTACTTAATATCTGCTTAATTCATTTATTATTTAGTTACTAATTAGTACCAGTTTCGCAGCAGAATGCAGAACTCAGGCTTTCGCCTTTCACTACTTTAGTCGCTAAAGTCTTTCGTAATTTTTAATAATGGCTCTCGCTGTGAAAGGTTTTTAGCTCAACCAGGTAATAACCAGTGTAATCTTCACCTGAACGGGTGGGTGAAGAAAATGAGCTGCGGCGTAAAAAGTATTTCAGTCGAATAAAGAAAGTTCACAGGAAAATAATGACGAATGGGCTGAATATTGAAGAACAGCGCGTATTATGTATCAGTGTCTATATTGGTTGCCCCCGTAAGAATACGTACTGGATTCTTTCACAATGGGTTCTGACATTTTTCAAACTCTAGCAATGGTGTGGGTATAATTGCTGAGCTATTTATTTTCTAGTCTCTGCTCACGCATATCGGCATGCTAGCATTCTAACTGAAATTAGAATTTTATTTCTAACAGCGTGAAACTTTTGGTTTGGTTTGTGGGGTTTAACGTCCCAAAGCTACTCAGGCTATGAGAAACTTTTGATTCCCTTGCATATTATTTAACTATATTCGACACTTCCCCTAGGTTGGCGTTTTATTTATTGTCTTCTTTCTGTACGAGGCAGTAAACAACAGTACTCAGAGCGGTGGTACTTCTGCACAGTAGTCACGCCCTTAAAGCATGGCGTCTTCTCCCGTCTATCACAGGTAACCGCGAATGCACAACACACGAGAAAAAAAAAAGCAAAATTTACCTACCTCTTTATCTCACATTGGAGGTTATCATTTTCTTTTCTTGTCAATAAGTGCCACAGTTAAGCGCAATAATCTTACAGACTATGAAATTGATATGTGCAGATCGTAATCTAGCGTAAAGTAAAAATTGAACAGTCGCAGAATCCGGCACGTTCAAAGGTATCCTTATTGTTAGAGCGCGGAAAGCCAGGCGGCAACAGTGGACCGTTGCCTGAATTACAGTTAATGTGGTACCTGCTTGTAGGAAATAATGCAAATTATACCGATTGTATGCGTGTGCAGGGTTAAGCATCAAATGAAATGACATGGAAAAGTTGCGCACTTTTAGCGGTGACTTGATATCGAGGTCGAAAGCTGACAGTTTGGCTGTGTGTACAATCGACGATTAGATGTTGGCGTAATTTAAAACCACTATATTTAGTCTAATCCCAGGGTAGGCAATGGTAAACCGTCAAGTGGAGCTAGCAATGCATTACTAAATCGCCACAAAAATTAAAACCTACAACTACAACTACAACCACAAAATTATGCACTCAAGGCGTTCGCTCTGTAATAGCTCTTTACATTTATGTAGATAATATATTCGTACCTTTTTTTCTGTGAAACTTTCTCACGTAATGTCCATAAATACATTGGTCATCTCCTGGTGGTATGAACTTTTTTGGCCAACACGAGTATATAAGCGGTGAGAGATTTTACCCCGTGAATGCACGTTTATTACAGAAACACGCCTTTTCGCAGCGCGCCCTTTCGTGCATTTTTATAAATAGCCACGTTTTTGCAAATAATTATTCCATACACTATTTGCAAACATTGCAAAACGTTCCAAACGACACTGCTCGTTTAGACAATATAGTGCATAGCTATCTGAGATTTTTCCCCCGTTTACCGAACGTTCAATATAGAAAGGCGCCTTTACGCAGTAAGTTCTTGCTTGTAGTTTAGAACCCGAAGACTCCATTCTAAGGAATAGAGATGAATTGATGCACAAAGACAATCCCGTTGCACCTTTCTTCGATGCTACTTGATGGCATAAACTTTTCACTCAAAAGTCTAACAAGACGAATATATACCTGTCTCTTATTCCGTGGAAAGCAACTGGCATTCTTCATCATCGTGCAGACAGCGGGGACATAAATCAGTCAATGAAAGCGCCACATCTTTGCCGCTCTGAAAATACTACTAATGCACACCCCTCTTTGCAAGTCATATTTTCCGCCAGTCTCGTTCCATGGGACCAACCGCAAAACCGCACCGTAATCAATACTGCATTCTATTCTTGTTTGTACTGGTTTGTAAACTGCACTACCCGACGCATTTGGAAGGGGCATCCAGAGTGGCAACGAAAGAGCTGTCGTCATGCCGCCCACAGAAAGAAAACAGAGTTTATTTGAGGGATCAAAAAAATAAAACCAGAAGGCTTTAGAGAAAAACTTACGATGCCAAGAAGCGTGTGATTCATGACATTGTTCTTTTTGTTACCTTTTCCCCCTTTCGTTTCATCTTCGCTGGTTTTCGTCTGTGAGAAACAGTAAGAGGTGTTTTCCAAATCAATTTTGAGTCACCGGTTCACTGTAGTGAATTCAACTGAAAGAAAAGCGGCTAACCTAAGGCAGATGCCGTCAGCTCCACTGAGCCCCTATGACATCTTATATTTATTAAAATGTACGCCATTGCTTGGCGATATTTATACTCCGGCAACGCAAGCAGAGGTTCGCGGCTCTTGCTCCATCCATTCTATGATCGGAAGTGCATTTGAGTGAGACTTTGCGCATTGCTCTTGTCATCGGTGTTCTAGTCTCTCCTATGTTGTAGCCACTGTTGTCGCCAGAAGATAACGGAGCGATTTCTTTATCGCTAGCTTCTGCGCTGCAAGGCTGGAAACGATCTTATAAAAAGGTTTATTTCATACCGATACCCGACACCCTAATATATTGCATTGCCGATACAGGATGCAAACCAAAATATATTTCCAACGAAGATACTTACTCCTGTATTTTTAGATACTACTGAAATCGCTATTGTTAAGAAAGGTGGTAATATGATTAGCTGAGTTCAGAACGGTTTCTTCGGGTAAAAATGAGAAAGAAATAAAACAGTTTAAACTACTTTCTGTAAGTATTGATAATGTAATGTTGTTAGTTTGCAAGCAATATATTGTAATGCAGTTGCTTATGTAGTTCCTGCTATAATACTTAGCATTTTAGTCAGTACTTTTAGAAGAATTTTCTATATCTGAACACAAGCTACAATGAAGGTAAAATGGCCATTTTGATAATCAGTATAATAAAATTCTTTTTTTTTTTCAACTAATATTTTTATGCAGACCGATATATTACTATCTGACTATGTACAAATGATCTTCAGACATTTGCTATGCTTTTCGGTTTTTACTGCATTATCTGTCCTAAACGTTACACAAGTTTCATGCTGTTAGAAAAAATTTAGCAGCTATTTCTTTTTTTCAGAACTGCACTGTAATGTTCTTAACAGAGGCTGAAGTTGAACACTCTCATTTAAGACATCACGGAAAACAACCAAAAGACAAGAGGACGGGAAGATTTTAATAATCAATACCTGTATTGCTAACTTAAGCTATTCATTTCACCTTACTGTCTTAAGATACTATCCCTTGCTCAGACTGCCAGTCAGAAAGACCCCTGTGGTGTGGTCGTACACTAAGCGAAGTGAATTAATGTTTCTCTACAGGAACAACATGTTACAAGGCTTAATTTTGTGAAAGCGCTGTTTATCAATGTACCAGCCATATCCAAGTCGATTAAAGGATCCTTGATGTATAGTTTAAGAGCTCGCGTTTCACTAGAGCATCTTGAAAACTGGATTATTGGAGCGCCTGCTCTGAAAACAAAAATAGTAGTTCAGCTCGTGACGCTGCCAGCGGTGATGGTTCCACTAACCTGCATGGAGAAGAATGGGTCACCTTTTTCGGGCTGAAAAAGTAAGCAACAAATGTTTTATAAACCCATCAGCATGACGGCAGAAGACATATTTCTCGTGGCAAACAGCGTAACTTTAAATTTGGTTAAGGGGTGTTGTGCGCACCACACAGGCCAGCCTGTCTCATAGTTTTTTCTTACAATAGATGAACAGAAGCTCAATGTGTGCGTCCTCTGTCTGCCTAAACGCTTGCCAGCCCTAGTTTCTCCTCTATGCCTCTTCTCCTTTCGTCGGCCGGAAGAATTAAATGGTGCAAACACATCAAGAGTTTTTCTCCTATAGCGATGACCTGCTATAATTTGGAGCAGAATGCAATTAATTAGTCGCGAAATTAATTTTATCAAAGACGTGGCTTCATGGAATTCATGGGATAAAGTGTAAGGAGGAACAAATATTCTTAGTTTGCAATCGCTGTTAATAAATGACTACGAGTGCTTGACGCGTGATTATCTTAGTTTATTTGCTGGAATTCCTGGATACGTGAAATATAGCTTACGATTTCAGATCACCTTCCAAATGTACCAATCTGTGCACAATATCATCATGAGTGGTTGTAATATGTCAGGATAACCACCGTGCACAACCTTTCTAAAGAGGGAGGGGGGGAAAGGCAGGGAGGGAAGATGGATGGGTTACCAAAGACGCATTTCCAAGCATTGGACAGCTGAAGAGCCGAGGAATACGCCGGGTAAAGCTTACACCTAATAAAAACAAGTGGGAGCCTGATGGCCCTGCGGAGTTGTAAGCCCACCCCTCCTGTGTACGAGCCGGATGCTCATGCCACTAAGCCACCGTTAATGTAGGACAAAAGCACACACCTGACGCTGGCGAAATTCGAACACACGAGCTCCAAATTAGGTGGCTGGTCCTCTACCGACTGAGCTACGGGGGTCGCTGTTCAGACATCTACTTTCTCGACTATATATGTTGCTCGCAACATATATTGGAAAGTTCTCGCCATGCGACCCCCATTCAAAGCTCGGTCGTGTGTTACTGTAGGTGTGACGTGAAATGTGGTCTTACGAGAAATAATCCACTTATACTCGTGGTTGGTTTTTATTTTTATTTTTGTAATCTATTATATATGTGACTACATTACTACTTCACAACAATCAGAAAAGAAAAACGCACGTGCTTTCCTTGACGCCAGTAGTTATTGGTTCCCTTTATATCCCATAACGAGCCCCTCAATTTTCATACATTCGTTTGCTGGTTATCCTAACCAGGGCAATCTTGATGTCATAGGTAGCGTAAGAAAGTTATCACACAGCTCCAGACTTCATCGTTAGAATGGCACCCGGGATAAAACAAGACGTCCTACTTCCCCCACTCAGGCGAACACTCTCAAGGATTTCTTGCACGCAAGACAAATACCTAAGAAAGTAAAAGAATCAAGAGCCGTATCCGTAGCTCACTCGGCAGAGCGTGGTACACAAAATTTTGAAGCCGTCAGCTGGAGTCCCACCGGGGGCATATGTCTTTTTTTTCTCCCATATTATAATGAATTATCTCCATGAGTGCATTCCTAACTGGCATTGATCAACGCCGACAAACTCCCCTATGCGTTCCTTCCACCGATAAGAGATTCTTTTATCCCCATAAGAAAAGGCAAGAGGGACTCAAAAAGCTAAGATTTTGTGGGGGATCCGCCAGCGTAGTTTTCAAGGAGCAAGTCAGCGTGCTCTGAGTGCTTGTTCTATCTAGCAAAATCAATGCGATTTGGTTTGTTTTTGTTTATGAGGTTTTACCACCCAAAGCTACTCCAACTATGAAAGATGGCGCAGTAAAGGGCTACGGAGTAATTTCTACGGCCCCCTCAGGTTCTTCAACATGCACTGACACCGCACAGCACACAAGCGCTTTTCTTTTCGTCTCCATCAAAAAACGGCCGCCCCAGCGCATCAAGCTTGGATACTGCAGTCGAATTCCCGAACCACTGCACCACCGCGGCGAGGGCAAAAGCCATATATTCGAAACAAAACAGCAGGCAAACATTTATTTTTGTTCGTATTTATTTCCATCCGTGCCTTTTGAGATGTTCTTAATGTCCAAGAGTCATCTACATTTCAAATATCCTTGCTTTCTACCAACGTCTTATTCTGTGGTTGTAGTCGCAGGAGCCACCCTTACAGGAATAACTCGTCAGTCCATGCAAAGCCGACGCCTTTCAGTAGAGACAATGCCAGCGCGCGCAGAAGCGTTATAGATTTCTAAGTTCCAGGCAGTACTCTTTTGGTATTAAACAACTGGAATTAAGCAAACATGTATAACCCATCAGCAACTTGAGGCCGAAAAGAAATCCCCGAGGTGACAAGCAAAAGGCAGTTAAGCGGGTGCAGCAACTTTTCAATACTCTGCGACTCGGCTCTTAGTGTTCAGTACACGCGCACAAAATAAAATATAGAGACACCCAAATCGGATGGCTCCGTCTCCGTAGTTCCTTTCTTCAATTTCACTTTTGCGAGAAACTCACTTTCTGTTCACCGCTCTGGATACTAAATTCGAATGCGAACTCTCTTTTTTTCCCGCCCGCCACACTAATCTCGGCGCAAGATTTTCCGTCTCTGCAATCCATTCCGCGCCAAGAGACGCGCATCTCTCGCACCGGGCCACCGAGAAGATAAGTTTCGCTCTGGCCACGCGAAGGCAAGAAATAGAGACGACACACACGTAGCGGCAGGTTGAGAAGATTTTACCCTTTGAAGCGTTTTGCTACGGAGAGAGCTTTCACGCTTGGGCGCGCATGCATGGGTGCGCGAAGCGAGCACCGGTTTTATCAAACCCGGTGAAAATTTGCGGCGAGGAAGTAAGATGTAAAAGAAAGAGAGCGCCTCGACGGAGGTATAAGGCTCCTGAGGTGGGGCACAGAGGCACGTTAGGAAGAAGGACAAAAAATATATTTGCGGTTCTGAGAGTAGAAAGGAGTAGGAGCCTGGCAATAAACGCACCGAGGAGACACAGGTTCCCGAGAGACACGAATCCGCGCGGACAGTGGGCGGGTGCGCCTCGGATCTTCAACACGCGTCGCGTCGTTATTTGCAGCTAGCTATTCCTCCATTCCTTCCGCGTTATTCAAGGAAGACTGCGCATTGTAACGTCGCTTTTGGCACACAGTAATATTGTAGAAGAAAATGTGGCCTCTGAAAAAAATAAGCAACACCCACCCTTCGTAGGTCGGCATCATACGGAACGAACACTCCAGTGATATTCTGCGTGATATGATTAAAACAGTATAATTTCGGAATACATAATTCTGGACGATGGTTAGCTTCAGACTGCTGACATGCATGTTAATTTTCGGCTTAACATAGCCTACAAGGTTACCAGCATACCGCTGAGATATTTCAGATGCCTCCTACTATTCGCCATACGTAGCTGCTGACTCAACTGATCACAGTAGGTGGTATATTACGAATCCGAAGTAGCACGTACCCTATAGAAGGACGCCATAGTGTAGAACTCCGGGTTGCAGTTAGATTATCTGTATTTCTTTAACCTGCATTGATATCGTACAGCATACGGCCACTTTTAAATGTATCCAAATGCGACCGCGATGTTCACACCGGGCGCATGTTGAGGCTTAAACTTTTTAGTCACTAAAAATGGTCATCGCTTGAGTCCCTTTTGCACTCAGACTTTATTTCAGCTGCCTGAAACCGTTATATTGAGTCCTTATAAAATCATCATCATCATCAGCCTGACTATACCCACTGCAGGGCGAAGGCCTCTCCCATATTTCTCCACTTAACCCGGTTCTGTGCTAGCTGCACCCACTTGACCCCTGCGAACCTCTTAACCTCATCCACCCACCTAACTTTCTGCCGCCCCCTGCTACGCTTTCCTTCCCTTGGAATCTAGTTTGCTACCCTTATAAAATGCTCTGTCATAAAGCGAATTCTGCAAATCAGCTTCGTCAATCTGCGTTCGAGAATACATCACTTTCATTCCCCCGTGAATTTATTAATTCAGTCAGTTTGTTTTCTTGTGGCGATAAGTTTATCCTACTAGAGCCGTCGAAACGGAACAATGTTCTCCTTTCGGTCATTTTTTGCTTGAATGAGACTTAACAATTTTCACAGCTTCAGTCAGCTCGCAATTATTTGTACCAACTAACAGTTAAAGTTTTCTACACAAACGACTGCTCACAACTAGAAGCCCTTCAACCGGCACTCCTTATCTTTCTTCCCACACTTCCCACGTCACCAGTAACACGAAATTCATCAGCGTTGCTTAGCCACAGTTAAACTTCCTCGAATTTATCCTTTGAAGAAAGTTTGAGACATGACAAGTTTGAAGCAGGATGAAGAAATAGACTGCGCGCTAGCAAAACAGTTCATAACTGTTCCGATGAGACATTTTCGGCTGCGGATCCAGGTGCACGTGACAGTAGTGCGAAGGTACACCTCCTTCAAAGTAAAGGTACTTGTTCCCTGGCACCTGCACAAAATAATCACATATCTGCCTGTAATTCACAGAGGATGTAACTGTTCACAACCAGTAACAAAACGATGCCTGATTGGAACTTCTGAACATTTCTTCAAAGAAAAATTATCTATAAACTGTGCGCTTCAAGGCAATGCACAATGCAACTGGCAGCCTATTTGGAACGTTGTGTTCAATGAAATTATTTTTTTATTTCGCCAATTACTTCTCCTACAAAGTCGTGCAGCCTTACTGTGAGCAGGGCTTTATCCAGCGTCCTGGAACATGCTAGAAACAAAGGTTATCGCGCATGGACTAGTATCGCCTTCTGAAACCTTTCGCCCTAACCCAACCTGTCAAAAAGCCGTCATCGTTTCTACCC
Organism: Amblyomma maculatum; assembly: GCF_055883805.1. Taxonomy (NCBI): domain Eukaryota; kingdom Metazoa; phylum Arthropoda; class Arachnida; order Ixodida; family Ixodidae; genus Amblyomma; species Amblyomma maculatum. The sequence goes on along the minus strand of NC_139347.1, from coordinate 43,225,737 downwards.
CTACCTTCTCCCTTTTCCTCATTGCAGCGTTTTAATGGCACCGCAAAAACCGGGAGCGCTGTCCGGGAATTCGAGTTGGGAAGAATAAAAAGGGATAAAAGTATGTTAATAAAAGCGAAAGTCCTCAGAAGCTTATCATATAGAGCGTCCTACGAAAGCCATCTCCGAGTCCCACTATAGCTGCTGTCGGCAGCGCGCCTTCGTACAGGATCGAAGCACGATGGCAGAAGAAAGTCAGATTTTCAATCGATTCCCCGACTCCGTGTAATGGGGTCGATTAGCCAATCGATCTTGCACGAAAGTGCAGGGGAACGACGAAGCACGGCTACGACCCCTGCGGAGAGCCGATAGGCTTGGTAAGGGAGGAGCGCTGAAGACGTGAGGGGACATTGCACGCATAGTGGAGCTGGCAATATAACCTGCTCGAGGAAGATAAGAGGTTCCAAAGCCCAGGTGCACCCCTCCTCAAACGAGGCACCTCCGTCGAACTTTTTTTCTGCGCGCGCACCTACCTGGTCATAAGCGGGAAAGTGAAGATCTCCAGGCAGCGCTGATTTTTTTCTGAATTCAATGCGTTGACAACCCTTATGATTTGGCGCAGGTAAGATGGCTGTCGGTCAAATCAGGAGACCATTAACTGGTAGCCTCATGGACGCGCAATCAAAGGATTGGTATTTGATGCCAGCGCAGTAGTTCACCTTTGCTCGAAAAAAAACTTTTATACATCTTTTTAAGGTTAGTTGAGGATTCATTACAATAATTTAAGTTCTCTTTATCTCTGGCATGAGGTTTTCGTGTTCAGTTTACGGCGCAGAGCTGTCACCGAAAGTTTTGGAAGTGTGTCGTAAGCCAATGCTGACAGATTAACTCGTATAAAATAGCCAATTGTTTTCTTGACCACGCCTTCCTTTTCTACCAGAGCACAAGAAGGCACACACACAAAAATAAGAAAAGAATACAAGACAACTTTTAAAGACGCTGTCACGCAGTTTAAGCTTGAAAACTCTTCTGCATACTCGTCTTTATTGGTATTACCAAGTGACTTATGTGAGGGTACATTTACTGACCGCTGCACATCTGGAGCTATCAGAGACATCCGCCCGCACCGCCACCGCTATACTGCACCATGTACCACTTTGAGATCATTTACGCTCACGCAGTTTCGGTACACGGTAAATGGTAATAAGGATGCATACGTTCTATGCTAAAAAGCTGAGTTTTAACAAAAACTGTCGTGGTGGTAGATGAAGAGGTCTGCTCAGCTATGGAAGGTGTATCTGCAGTCCAGTCAATTCAACTGTGCTTATCCTCGGCACAAGGGCACGTGAGCGAGCTCTACTTGGAACGTTTATGTCCCGTATACAGCAGGTGATGCAATAAAAAGAAGAAAGTGAGAGAGAAATCGTAAGAGCAAATCTTCCTACATCTTGAAGCCTATACAAGCGCATTTTTAAGACTTCGTGTGAAAGACGCTTAATATGTATCCCACCTCTTTTCCACCATTCATTGTACTCCCCCCCCCCCCCCCCCCCTCTCCCCTTCTCCAGAGTATCTTGGTCACCATAGAGACAAACCTCTAGTGCCTATAACATTATGATATGGATTAAGACCACAGTCAGGAGCTTCATTTTAAAGAGCTGGTGTTTTGTTATAGTGTATTAATTGCCACTTTCCAACATAATTACAGCATCTGGTAGCCTAAACCCGTTATGCACGCGTACATAAACTCGGAGAGGGCTTCAATAATCAATAAGGCACGTAAAATAGCAAGACATCTAAGCTGTTTGACTATTACATGAACGTACATCATGGCTGAAGAATCGAGAAACTCACGCCAGTCAGCATCCGCTCCGACGCATTATCAGCCCAAGATGACAGTCTCTCCATTCGAATTCAAACATGACATCTTATAAAAGGCTCTCTTATTTCTGTTCTAGCCAAAAATCGTCTTTTTTGCTCATTTATTTCCTTCCGTAATGTCAGAAATGTGCTTAACAAATTACTGCAGCAATTTTGAAGCGCACACCACCGACAAAATAAGAAAAAAAGATACAAACTTTAACCCAAAGGAAAGACGTCCCTCATGCCCTCCAAGGCGTTTAACTTGCAACTAGTTGCGCTGGTATTGTTTGCGGCTTTCTACTCAAAGGCGCGCATTGGCTCCTGAGGTTTCCTTTCATTTTTTGTGTGTCTACGTTCCATCTTTTAGTAAAGTAGAATTTTATATTTCTTTTTTATTCTTTGCGTGATTTCATGGCAACCTCGTGCGACCCGAAGAGCCACGATATAAGAGAGCGGTGCGTCTCCCAGCGAGAGGCAAAAGGCAAAATAAGCGGACGTGCAAGGCTTCTTAGTGCAATGAAAAGAACCGATGCCAAGTAACCCTCGGGCATCGAAGCAGCAGCGCGGCTTTATTGTCGACAGTGGTAAGGGGCAACTAAAGGCGTCGCGATCTACGAAGCACTCGCTGTGTACCTTTCTCTGGCCCCATAGGGGAATGCGGGATTAGAGAGGAAAAGGGTGCAGCACGCACCAGAAAACGCGAGGGGTAATCACGATGTGCGTCGAGTAGAACATGACCTAAAAGCTATGCAGTGGGACTCAGAGGGAAATGGTAACGAAAGGCTTGGGGGATTGGGAGAAGAGAGAGAGGCGTGTGCGGCCGAGAGGAGATGCGCACCCGAGGAGAAAGGCGAAACCGCCGAAGCCGCCGTAGCGAGGGTTGGGGTGGTAATTGCGACGCCGCCGCGCCAGTCTCGGTTGGCATCGGTGTTCGGGCAACGCCGAAGCGCGCCTTCCGTCCGCGCCCCCGACCGACCGACCGAGCGGAGAATCTCGCGAGCAATGGAGCGGACCGCGAAGAGGCCATTTCCCCCCTAATCCGAGAAACTGGGGCTTACGAGAAAAAGGGGTCTGTGGGGAGCTTATGGGGAAGAGCCTCTTGCGAGGACGTGGGAAAGAGAGGGGATGGAGGAGAGTCGCGCGGAGGCGCCCCGCCGAGCGGCTCGGCACGTCCATGCGGCGGAGCCAGCAGCAGGTTCCGCTCGAGCGTAAAAGGCGGCCGACGTGCACGGCCGCCGGTTAATGCGCCTGAGCCGTGGGTGTGCGTGTGTGCAGGCGTGCGTGCCGCCACGCGCGTGTGCGTGTGTTTCGCTTCCTTCTCATAGGGGGCGCACGGCTGACTGAAGTCTCGGAGGCGATGGGAGACGCTCTAATGCGCGTATACCGGGCCGCTATTGAAGGAACCCCGTACGGATTGCCACAACGGTCTTATAGCTCTGTTTCTTCTTCTTGTCTTCATTTTTTTTCTTTATCCTGTGGAGTTGAAGGACGGGATCGTATTTGAAGTCGACGTGCGCGCCCTCTTGAACCTTCACTCTGTTTCTCCTTGACTCCGGAATTCGTCTTTCGCTCGCACAGGACCATTTCGGGATCCCGTATACCCATCATTTGTTGCGCCCGTGGCCTCAAATATATTTCAATTTGTAAACGTGATCAGAAACGTTTTGAGATGGGAAGGTTTGAGGGGGGGGGGGGGGGGGGCAGAATTTCTGCGAACGTGTGCTGCCGGCGCTTAAAAAACTGTTTTGTTTTTCATTTCTTCGTATTGATTCCTCCTATTGCAACACTGTGAAAACGTGATCCACTCCACTTCGATGGATTCCTGGCGCTAAATGACCCTTCTCTCTCTCTCATAGCCCCCAACTGACGCGCCCTATTCAGCCGAGCGTAAGACGCGATCTGCCCCTGTTGATTCCTTTTATGAGTTTCAACGGCGATCCTCCTAGGATGATCTAATTCCTCGGCTGCATCCGGAATTTTGCGGTGCCTTTAGCAAAGTACGCTAAGGCGCTGTTTTGAAGCGTGGCATATCGAGCTACGTGTCAGAAGTTCGCACAGTACAAATTTGAGACTACTCTGCAAATCACACTTACTGAAATGGCATAAATTTTATCTCAATTCTCAGTTCTACTTTAGAAAAGGGTCCTCTCGAGACTTATTAATTAGCGTCCTTTTTTCCTAGCATCTCGGTATTTCTCTATCTTTCTTTGCTGGAAATTTGATCATTGGCTTTGTATTCAAAATAAACGTTTTATAACGAGCTTTATTGTAAAGCGAGCTCGTTTACTAGGGCTAGATCAAAGTAGGCGCTTGCAGGTCCTGGTTCGAACAGCTGGTGCTCGTTTATCGTGCCGGCGTGCTGGCGCCAGGTCATCTTCTCCTTTATAATCACCCCCCAGGCAAAGAGGGAGCCATCCTGTGCGACTTAAGGGGACAACAATACGTCTGAGTCGTAGTAGGGTTTTAACCGAGGAACATGGACGGTCTCACGCCCACGTCGTTGAAGGTCTGGCGAGGGCGTGATGGGCTAAACAAAGTAAGATGCGCTCAATGACGCGTTGAGGTCCTTGGTATTTCGGCAGTAGCTTGGAAGAGAGGCCGGGTGATGTACAAGGCACACGTAGCCAAACACGGGATTGCGGAAGAAAGCTGTCGGCGGCGTGAGCGGAATCAAAACGATTTTTCTGTCGGTCCTGGTCGGAAGACGTGAGCTAACGGGCGAGCTTCCTGCACTCCTTAGCGTATCTAGAGGCTTCAGACGAGGTGGTGGGTTCAGAAGAATCGGACCGATATAAGGAAGCATGGTGTCGAGTTGTGAAGATGGCTCACGTCCATATAATAGGAAAAATGGTGAGAATCCCGTAGTGGTCTGCGTGGCGGTGTTTTACTCATACGTGACGAAGGGTAGCAATGTGTCCCAGTTGAAATGATCGACAGCCACGTAGATTGACAACATGCCGCCTAGGGTTCGGGTGAATCCTTCAGTCAGACCATTTGTCTGCGTGTGGTATAGAGTAGTAGTGCGATGAGTGATGTTGCATTGCTGCAGGAGGGATGAAACTACTTCAGATAAAAGTGCACGACCACGGTCGTTCAGCAGTTCCCGTGGCACTCTTCCGTGACGAAGGATGAAGTGGTGTAAGATGAAGGCAGCAACATCGCGTGCCTAGCAGCAGGTAGAGCGACGGTTTCGGCGTAGCGGGTAAGGTTATCTACCGCTACAATGACCCAGCGGTTTCCGGCTGCAGTGTAGGGAATCGGGCCGTAGAGGTCTATGCCTACTCGGTCGAAAGGTTTTGATGGACAAGGAAGAGACTGCATGGGGCCGGAGGAATGGCGATGGCCGACCTTGCGCCGTTGACAATCAAGGCATGAGCGGACGAACTTGCAGACGTAAGTATACATTCCGCGCCAGCAGTAACGCAAGCGAAGCCGAGTATAAATCTTGAATACTCCAGCGTGAGCGGCTTGCTGATTAGTGTGCAATGAAGCGTACATTTTTTAACGTAAGTATCGAGGAATTACAAGCAGCCATTTGCGGCTGGAAGAAATATAATTCCGGCAGTATAAGAGGCCATCGCGAATTGTAAAATGAGCAGCTTGGAGGCGAATTGCACGAGACGTCCAAGTGGGAGAAGGGTCCGAAAGGAAAGCGATAATGGAGGCGATCCAGAGATCTCTGGGCTGCTCAACTGCCATGTTGGTCAAAGACAAGGAACTGCAGTTGAAGGGGGAATCGCAAACACTCTCAGGGGTAGCGGAGAGCGCGACAGTGTGTTGGCGTCGTTATGTTTCCTTCCAGCTCAATACACAACACGAATATCATATTCTTGAAGCCGTAATGACCAGTGAGCGAGGCGGTCAGTGGGATTTTAAAGGGAGGACAGCCAACACAGAGAATGGTGGTCCGTAACGACTTCAAGGGTCAGCCGTACACATAAGGGCGGAATTTTCCTATCACCCAAACTATGGCTAGGTACTCCTCAGTAACTGAGTAGTTTAGCTTCGGCTTCGTCAACGTGCGGCTAGCGAAGGCGACAACATATTCAGCCCACCCGGGTTTACGTTGCGCTAGCATAGCACCTATACCTGTGCCGCTTGCATCAGTGTGGATCTCAGTAGGAGCATCAGGGTCAAAATGCCGCAATATGGGCGGCGAGGTAAGCAATCAGCGCAGTGTACTAAATGCTTCGCCACAGGCAGAACGCTAGCCGGAGAGGTCATTGCTTCCACGAAGGAGGGTTTCAAATGGCACGATGATGGAAGCATAACTGCGGATGAAGCGTCGGAAATAAGAGCAGAGGCCTATGAAATTTCGGAATTCCTTCATCGTGGATGGTTTTGGAAACGCAGTGACAACACGAAGTTTAGCTGGGTCGGGAAGCACACCATCCTTAGAAACGACATAGTCAAAATAGTCAATTGCCGTGCGACAAAGTGACATTTCTTTAAATCTAGTTGGAGGCCAGCTGCAGTAAGGCATTCCAAAACATGTTTCAATCGAGCGAAATGCGTCGGAAACTCTGGCGAGAAAACAACAATGTCGTCCAAATAGTACAAGCAGAGCCTTCCACTTGATGCCGCGCAATATGGTGTCCATCATGCGCTCGAACGCGGGAGCTGTATTACACAGTCAGAACGGCATGACGTTAAATTCGTACAGTCCGTCTGGCATGACGAAAGTTGTCTTGGCACGGTCCGCGTCGGCCAACGGGCCTTGTCAGTACCCGGAACGGAGGTCCAAAAACGAGAAAAAATTAGAAGGGTTCAAAGCTGCTGAACCGAATATTGAGCGGAAGCGTTAGCTGCGGGTAACCTTCTTCGTCTTCCTCTTCGTCTTCTTCCTCTTCCTCTTTTTCTTCCTCTTCTTCTTCTTCTTCCAGGGGCATGGATACGGCATACAGCGAGGAGCGGTTAAACCTGGCGTAGTATTGATTTCACAATAAAATTCTGCGCCTTGCAAACACTCAAGGGCGTCGTCGATTCGAGACAAGGGATAGACGTCCTTAGGGATAATTTTGTTCAAGCGCCGATAGCTAACGCAAAAGCGGATGGAGCCGTCTTTTTCATGACAAGAACGACAGGAGAGGCCCAAGGACTATGCGAGGGTTGAATGACGCCACTTTTAAGCATGTCGGCCACTTGTTCGTCGATTATTTGACGTTCGGTCGCGGAAACGCGGTAATGTTGTGGGCGCAGGAGCGAATGGGTGCTGGTGTCGATCCGATGTGTAACCGATGTGCGGCCTAAACTGCGACGTGACAAATCAAAGTAGGCACGGAATTGGTCAAGAAGGGCAAGAAGCTGGGTATGTTGAATCGGCGTAAGCTTATTGTCAACAGAGATGAATCTGCAGAAGTAGCGGTAAGCGCAGCAACCGGTAAATGGCAAAAGGTTATAATCGCAGTTGTCGCATTCCAGCATCGAGGAAAAAAGCTGGACGTGTCCCAAACACTCCCCACAAAAAAAAAAAAAAAAGAGAGAGAGAACAGGCAATGGAATGGATTGATGACTGCTATGGCACTCCAGCCAGCTTCAACAGTAAGCACGACAAACGGCAGAGGTAGGCAGAGGCGACGCGTGAAGCCGTCGTAAGGCGTGAAGATGACAGATCCGTCGGTAAGAGAGTCGGATAAAACAGATAGAAGGCAGAACATGGCGAGATTAAAACATCGTCAGCCACAGCGAGTTTGGCGTACGTAGTAGAGATGTCGGTCGTCATGGCATCACAGAAGGAAAACAGCGCTACTTCAGCTCGAGTACAGTCTATAACGGCCTGATGTTGGGATAGCAAGTCCCAGCCCAAGATGTTGTCGTGAGAGCGTGATGAAAGGACGATAAATTCAATGATGTAGAGAGCATCATGAATACGTGCTCTCGCTGAACAGGCGGCCGCACGGTAGATGAGCTAGGAATTGGCGGCACGAAGCGAAAAACTATATAGCGGCGTCGTCACTTTGCGCATCTGGCGGCACAATTTTTCGCTTAGCACGGACACAGCAGCAACAAGGGCGAGAACATCGATGCCCTCCACGGAAACATTTATCGAATTCGGTGGTTAAAAACGAGGGCTTTGATCTTTCGTCGAAAATGCAGTTCTTGCCTCCGTAACTGCGATCACTAGTTTCCCTGCGGCGGAGTTGAACGACGTTTGCATGGGAGACACCGAGCTGCGACGAACAGCTGAATGTTATTCGGAGTCGATGGGCTCAGAAGTCGGTGCTCTGGTAAAATGTCCTGGAGTGTCGTAAGCTTATGCCCGGTGGCTGGCTTCGTCAAAAAGGTCATGACGCGACGGCGGCATTGACGCATCACGTGTCCAGCGATGCCACAGGCGTAGCAAATCGGCAAGTTGTCTGGCGTTCGCCATGGTTGGAAACGTTGGGGGCGCAGCCGAACAACAGAAGCGGGAATGACTGGAGGGGGGAGATTGAAAAGGAAGAAACACTGGCGGCGGCTGTCGGGCTATTTCAGCGTATGTAAGCGGCGCTGCAACAGGTTGTGCAGGAACAGGAGGAGCTGCAATTGGAGGCGCTGCAACGGGAGGCGCTGCAACGGGAGGCACTGCAATGGAAGACGGGTGATAAACTGACGGCATGGCCTCAGAAACTTGCACCCGGATCAGGTGTTGATGTGTTGGTGCCAGACTTAATGGCGGTTTCAGAACAGAAGGAAGCAGTGACAGCTGCTGGGCAACCTCCTCACGGAAAAACTGCTGAATCTGGAGCATGAGAGAACTGTTGACTTTTCTCGTTACGTCGATGTTATTAAGAGTCGCGGCCTGTGGTGAGGGCAACCGAGTGAAGACTCGCCCTCAGCGCACTTCGTCATAACTTTGGCAGAGGTTGATCATCTCGCTGGCAGAGGTAGGGCTTTTGGCTGCAAGCATGTGAAAGGCGTCTTTCTCAATGCCCTTAAGCACATGTTTTATGCGCTCAGTCTCTGTCATTCATGTACTGAAGCGCTTGCATAGGTCGAGGACGTCTTCGATATAACTGGTGAAGCCTTCACCGACCTGCTGGGCTGGGAGCGAGAGGAAAGACGCTGCTAAGCGCGAAGTTTGCGCACGGCCGGACGCCCGAAGATGTCAATAAAGGCGGTTTTGAAAGCGGATTAGGGGGCGAAGTTCGATTCGTGGTTTTTGAACCAAAGTTTTGCAACATCCGTCAAGTAGAAAACGACATTTGTCAGCCTCATTCCGTCGTTCCAATGATTGTGCGCGCGACCCGGTCGTAGGAGGAGAGCCAGTCCTTCACATCATGGTCGTCCATGCCACTGAAAATGGCAGTATCCCGTTCAAGAAGCGCACCGGGGCAGGTAGTGGGTGGCAGTAAAATAGCGTTTGGTTGGATGGCATCAGATGGCATCGTGATACCGAAGGTACGACTGTGTATCTCCAGGATCAGTCCTCGCACATTCCAAGATTATAACGGGCTTTATTGTAGACCGAGCTCGCTTACCGGGGCTAGATTAAGGTAGGCGCTTGCAGGTCCTGGTTCGAACAGCTGGTGCTCGCGTTTTGTGCCGGCGCGCTGGCGCCAGGTCACCTTCTTCTTTACAGTTTGTTAGTTTTTATCCTGCTCACTCAAGCATATTCATGAATTCTCTAATTAAAGATCATTTATACATAGATATACCGGATATTACGCCATATGCGTAGTCTTGCCGAAACTGCTAAATAGCGCCCCCTACTTTCTCGCGCTTTACAATGGCACCTACCTAGCACTGAACAGGACTAGTAAGTTTAAGATATATATGCGCGAAACGTAGAATTGCAATGGTGTGCGTGCGATTAATTATAAGATCGTTAGTGAGGGTCCATGGCAATAATTTAATCCCCTCAGCCCGGCGCGCCTAGCATGCCTCGCCTTTTCCTCATTTTGAACGTTTAGGAAAAACAAAATAAAGGAGGAAATTAGTTCAGTATTCAGATGTCACACGGGTCTCAAAAGTATACACACTGGATACACGAGCGCATAAAGAATTCACCAGAATACAGAGTTGCACTACCGCAGTACAAGCAAGCATGTCAACATTTTGTAACCATCGGGATAAAATTCAAAGGACGATTAATATATCCCCTAATTTCAGATCCGGGCACCGCTGTTCAAGGGTTTCTGCGATATATATTTAGGCAAAAAATTAGAGAGATTCCTGCATGTGTATGTGTACGGTTAAACTGCACTCTTTATTTATTTCATGAGCTAAAGAGAATTTCTCAGAAGAGGAGAAAATAGAACCACGAGCGAGCGGCGCAGAGCTCGGGGTTCTTCTTTGTCTTCTTCTGAGAAATTCTTTTTGATTCGCGACTCACTCGTGGCTTGTAGCTCGTGACTCACTCGGATGAACCACCGGACAAGCGCACAAGAGCAATGCTGTAATAAGCCATGAGGCTGACTTTATAATGTAGGTGCAGAGGAAGCAGAGAGGGAAATCTGCACAAAGGCGAGTAGGCCGCGGAAGCATTTCTGCAACATTATTCTTTCACTACAAAGCTCTCTGTTCTGCCTTTTTATGTGAACATGCATGTGAACAACGAAATGCCTACTGAATACATGTTCGGAATGTTAAATTTGAACCAGTGCTAACCGGTTCTTTTAAACATGCAAATATTTTAAAGCAAGCGAATTTGTAGAACTTTTCACCGAAGGTGGTGCATGGGTGTTAATTACGGCTTAATTCGCAGCTACTGAAGAGAGTAGCAGTGCATTGTTATGAGAACACAAAGTCAAGCAATACGTTCATCGTGAGATCAAGGCGCGAAAACACACACGGACACACACGAATGAACTGTCAAAAACTAGTCCAACAAAACGTTCTTGCAAGCAATAAGTGTTTTCTACTGCGGTTATTTTAGGATTGTCCGCATTCAGTGCAGCCCTTTGCGACAACAGTTTTTTTGGAAAACCTAAAAAGACAAGTTGCCATCAGGACGCTGTGCCGAGCTTGAGGAGGGTGTGTCGAAACACAATTTTGCTTGATATAATCACTCAGTGCACAAGCTAACACATTAAAAATGAAACTTTTGCGAGCTATCCGCCCTCGCAGTAGCGTGTAGTGCTCTCAGCTATAACAGTGTCGCATGATAAGAGGAACGCCAACGCAAAGCTTGAAAACTAAACGATGTTGTGTATGAAATGTGTACACGAACAAAGCTTGCTAGAGCCCTGCATCACTTCAGTCATTCATTGACAAGCACCGGCAGGTGTTTGGTACAAAGCATATCACTTATAACTTCATCCACAAGGTGCAAAAAAAGCTAAAGGTCCCTCTTGTGCTTCCACAGGAGGAGGATTGTTCACGTCATGTTGCATCTATGAAGCAATAAGTGATTCAGTCGTCGGCATCGTTTTCGCTTTTATGTGCCGTTCCTTTCGCGATAGAAGGAACAAAATGTGTTTATAGATAGACAACTGCACCCAGTATATCATCGTAGTCATTTTTGCCTTCAAAGTTCGCACTGACGCTCGATCACGGTACCGAAGCCAGCGGGGCACGCGTAATCCCTGGTGACACCTGCACCCCCACGGCGAGAATATATATCAATTATTGCCCACGCCACACTTTCGAATTCCGCTCTTATCCTCCTTACGACTGAATTTTTCATGGGGTTCTGCGCAAGCCGACCACAGCATGAAAGGTGAGACGTAGTGGAAAGCTTGGCAAAGCGTTATGAGATTGCGGTTGAATGGGGAAAGAAGGGAATGAAAAAATGAGGAGGCGAGGGGAGTTTTCTGTGGTCGCTGTGGGAAATAACGCGGACCATGAGAAATTTCTCCCACGCCAGGATGCGAGATTAGATCTACCTGGGTCCCTCAGGACGAGCGTAAATCCGTCCTGAACACGAGCTTAAAATGTGTGTTTTAACGCTGTTAGAACTGGGAAAGCACAGCTTGCTGCGCCTGGCGAAATCGCAGTTGATGGGAAAAAAGGTGTTTTTAATTTTTAATTCAAAAGAAAGAAAGAAAGAAAGAAAGAAAGAAAGAAAGAAAGAAAGAAAGAAAGAAAGAAAGAAAGAAAGAAAGAAAGAAAGAAAGAAAGAAAGAAAGAAAGAAAGAAAGAAAGAAAGAAAGCGCTGTCAGTACTCCTAACTCGTTGCTGCATGAAGTATGCAGGCACCGAACTGAATTAAGGATGCCCACACCTCATCAAGCGAAGCAGGGACCGCTTGCTTTGAGGCTCTTCGCATACGGCTCTGTGGAAAAGCCCACCGAGCCCGGTTCCCCTCCCGCAGCCAACCCGGAGCACCATCACGTTCTATGTGACGCTGGCGGTAACAAAGGACGTTACACGTCCGCCGCTATGGTTGAGGGTGGCGCTGGTGAACACTCTCAAAGTTCGTATACAGACAACATAAATACCCAAGCAAGTAGCAGGGGGGACAGCGGCCGATGTAGCTCAGTTGGAAGAGCACCGGACGCAATATTCGGAGGTCGTGGGTTCGGTTCCCACCATCGGCACGTTGTTTTTTCTTCTACTTTGTGTTTATTTATCTTTCACCTAAACAGATTACATTACTAATTTCTGTGATTACCCAAGTAAACATTAAAAAAAAGACATAAAGTACTATAGCCAACGCTTCCCATGGCCTCGCCGACCGTTGGCTTCTCTTTCGTTTATATATATATATATATATATATATATATATATATGTGTGTGTGTGTGTGTGTGTGTGTGTGTGTGTGTGTGTGTGTGTGTGTGTGTGTGTGTGTGTGTGTGTGTGTGTGTGTGTGTGTGTGTGTGTGTGTGTGTGTGTGTGTGTGTGTGTGTGTGTGTGTGTGCGTGCGTGTGCGTGCGTGCGTGCGTGCGGAACATCTGAGACAACCGAAATACATTGCATTTTCTTTTATAAATAGCAACCTTTTTATTTATTTTTAAATGGTGTGGTTGTCACCCATTTATATTAATATGCTTCCATCATTGCATCTAGAATGTGCAAAAAGTACCTGGGTGATATCCTCATACAGAGAGGGTTTCCTGACGAGCGAAATGTTTACCAAGAACATAACGCAACAAGCTAAGAAATATAAAATTCTTTAGGATTATTTATTTATATTGTTAAATACACATTTATGTTCATTTATAAATATTTATCCTTGCTCTCAGGACTCTAAGGTAATGCAGAAGGGCGTGTTTTATGTCATACGCTAAAAGCCACAACATCAAGCAAATAAATACAAACACCACCACAATAAAAAATACATAGCTACCGGCACGTATTTACAGAACCTCATTAATGAGCTTTGGCTATGCAACGTTGCGCGTTAATTCATCGGTGTAATGTAGAAGTACCGTTCAGCGGACGCTGTTTCTGGGTTCAAATCAATTGTGAAAATAATTGTGTGATAAGACAGGCTTCCAACATTTATTGGGCTAATCCATGAACACTGAAAAAAGCGTTGTTAAGAACACTTCCAAAGGTAATGAAGGCTATAAACTTTATGAAAAAGATATTATGAAGGTAAGTTTTAGAGATGAGAAACGAGGGAAAGGGATAACCTTGTTATCATGGCAGTCACTCTACCAGTTCAGCAACGGTTGGATATTACAAAACGAAAAACATGCTTTTGGACAGATTCTGATCCTGAATTAAGTGATTAGATGCCAGGGTTCCAGACAGATGCAACGTTTTCTCAATTCGAGCGGACCGTAATTTTATAAAACAGTGATTTGAGTGACTTCGATGACAGGGAAACATTTCTGTGACGCACTAGGCGTGCGATATATAGAACGCCCTAAATAATTAACGTGAATTTTTTAAAACAGCCTTGAACAGTCATGACCACTCGCGTGACTTGCGTGACGACATAGCTTGAAGAAGAGAGTTAGTGTAAATGTGGTAAGAAAAGGGCGCAGCTGAAGGAAACTAACAGGCAAATGCTTGTTCAATAATGTTTGATGTAATGTTCCACACATTACACAAATCCAGATCCTTGAAGAAGATAGACATATATATACGAGTGGAGGAGAGCGACAACATCATCGCCGTGCATTCCGCGTTCCGCTGTGGCCTTCTGGTATAGAGTATCCGCCTTGCATCCCAGCCCGGAGTCCAAATTTGCTGAGGCACATTCCTCGTTCAGATGTCTTATGGCTTTCTGAGTGTGCCCCTCAACACCACAATATTAAAGTAAAAGATTTATTTATTTATTTATTTATTTATTTATTTATTTATTTATTTATTTATTTATTTATTTATTTATTTATTTATTTATTTATTTATTTATTTATTTATTTATTTATTTATTTATTTATTTATTTATTTATTTATTTATTTATTTATTTATTTATTTATTTATTTATTTATTTATTTATTTATTTATTTATTTATTTATTTATTTATTTATTTATTTATTTATTTATTTATTTATTTATTTATTTATTTATTGCCGAGAGCCATCAGTGTTTCCATATCTGTAAGAATTCTCCGATCTGGTGCTCGGCTCTTCAGGGGTGAAATACTAGGGGAAAAGGCCTTAGACTGAGCCGTTAATTCGCGGCGAAAGGGATTACTGACCCGTGATTTTTGAAGAAACTGCGCAGCGTTTTTGTTTACTTGTTTTTTTTTTTTTTTGCATATGGTTGCGGCTTGTGGGAATGCTAATAAGTTTTATTACTTTGTGGTTTAAATCTTCTACTGCTTCAAATATAAGAACAATATTTTTAGTATTTGCAGCAGGAATCCTTTTTTTTTTCTGCGTTTCATTTTGTTTCTTGTCACAGTTTATAATATACCAACCAGCTCCGGACATGCAGCTAGCTTCTCTCCGCAAGTGTATCGTACTAGATTTTCTTACATGCCCAACCTCCATCCGTATTCAATAGGAGGTCATTGCCAAGCGCTCAAAACAGCAAGTAATCTGGAAGTCAAGTAGTAATCAATCCGGAAAATTCCTGGAGAAACATTGGTAACTTTTTTAATGCGCGTACAAAGAAAAGTTTCACAAGTGGAAAAGGAAACAAAAGAAACTCACCGAAGGTATGTTGTATATCTAGGTGTTCTCTTTTTTTGAGGAAGCTGTTATCAGGGCTACACCAAGCAGAGGATGCGGTACTGTGACTCTAGCAAAACAACACACGAGCCCAGCCCACAGATTGCAGGCACATTTAGCTCACTATCTGGTGATGAAAATAGAAACAACAGTGCAGAACAGACGTCTTCGCCTGACAGGAGTCGACGATGTGCACGATAACGGAACGGCATTGACTCTAACAAACGACAGCCCTAGTGACGGAGAAAGATAGCCACGCCAAAGAAAAACTTACCGGCCTTACAACTCTACGCTTCTTGACAAAGGCAATGAAAGAAGAGCGCAGAAAGATTGTAAGCTACCGTCACCGAGTACAAGAGAAACAAAGCCCAAAAGCCGAAGAACAGGAAAAAGAGATTAATGCGGGAAAAAAAGAAAGATATAAAAAAATTAGGTCGGTAAGAGAGAAATGTGTAGGAGTTATTGTTGCGGGAAAAAGACTTGAGGCGAAACGCAACAAGCCATGCCTGGAAAGGAAGGGCTCAGCACAATACCGAGAAAGGAAGAAAAAGCTAAAATGACAACCGCCGCAAGGAAGAAGAGTCGGGCGTGCATTGAAACAAGGTTACACAGAGCCGCACAAGTAAGCAAACGAGAGAAAAAGAAAAAAGAAAACGGAGAGCTCGGAGATGGAACGAAACGAGATAAAAAGCGAAGCGCGGATACGGCCGATTGCACGAGCACACCAAGAGAACAAGACTCTTTCCACGAGTGCCTCCGGCTACGAGAAGCGAAGCAAAGTGGCAGGAAACCGGCGGAGGGACGTCCCGACACGACAAGCCGCGGGCCAGCCAAGCGGAGGCAAGGGCAACAAACGACCTACGAGCCCGGGGCCAACAAAAAGCTATTCGACCTCCCCCTCCCTTCTCAGCGCTTTTTCTTTTCGTCCCTCTAGCATCCATTTCCGAAGCTTGTCGCTTTATTGTTTTCCCGTCGGCCGTCCAATGAAGAGTAAGCACGCCACAAACAATGGGACACCGCCGAAGAAACACACGCACGCAGAAACAGACGCGGTGACGAAGGCAGTGGTTGGGACATAACCAGCGTGTGCTGCGCCACGGAAACCATGAGAGTAAGAGGAAGAAGATGGGAAAAGGAGAAGCCATTGGGGCAGCGAACGGCAAAAATGAAATATCACCGAGGGACCGGCGTGCCTCGAGGCGGCGAGGCAACCGAATCTTCATCCCCTTCCCGCCGGCATCCCTTTGACTTCGGAAGAGAAATTCGAGGCACGGCCACACGCAGAGACTCGCGTTGACGCAGCGGCGGGGAGAAAGAAGGGATTCGGCGGAGACTCGCTGAGCAGCCCCGCGCCGCGCACGCCAGCGGCTCCCGAAACACGGCGGATGAGAGATGTTGAACACATTTGGAGGCTGCCGTCGAGGGGCCTTCGCGGCTCCCGCTCAATTTATCTTCCGGAACGGAACGCACAGACGACGAACGCCCCCTAGCGCGCGCTTCCTTCGCGCCACTATACAGCGTTAAGCACTAACCCGCCGCCCGCGCACCTCCTCTTGCCTTCGTGCCGCGCGGAAACAACAACTGAGTTTGGCCAGTTTTCCTCCACACAGGCAGCTAGCTTTTCTGCCGCGTGGCAGGACTCAGCGCATGGACGCCGTAGGGACCGGCTCCTTCCCAACCGTTCTTTTTTTTCTCTGGGCGTTGATTTTTTTTCTTATATTGTTGCTTTCCCTTCGGCAGCAGTTGGTATTTCGTTGGTTGTTACAGCGTTGCCTCCCCAGCTCTCTCTTCCGCAGGTTTCCCTCCGAGAGGTTTCTGAACGCGAGTCGCATTGGCGCGAGAGCCTTGACACGGCCCTCGGGGGCAGTCGAGCGTAGCTTTACTCGGCCGGACGCCTTTCGTGCCAGCGGGCTTTGGGTTACTCGATAGTGGGCAGTGCTACTGCCACCGCAACGCCTTTCAAGCAGGCCGTCTCGCCATACTGCATCAAAAGAGACTCCGGGCCTAGATAGCGGTGCGCTACGCTCGCTTTCTTGTCCTTGTGAATGGGCTTCGCGCTTTCTGCCGAATTTCACTCATTTTTTTTTTCTACAAGTTTGATACAGATGTACTAACAGAAGCCTTAAGCTCTGTAAGTTCGGGAGTCGAAAAACCGAAGAGCAGGACCACTGCACGAAAAGCCGTTTCCTGCTGCCGCTCTTTTTGTTTGCTTGAATTCGCTCTTTGTCGACAGACGGCTTTATAAATAGAGCTTTCTTAGCCTAGTGTCTGTTCCTTACAATTTCTCCCTCGTTTCTTGCGCCCGGTTACCTGTGCAAGGAAGAAATAGTTTATTTCAACACATTTACGATACCTAATAATAAGGTAGCTGCACAGTTTACGACTACACCTAGGCATGGGTGCATTTGGTTTGGTTGGTTTGTGGGGTTTTAACGTCCCAAAGCGACTCAGGCTATGAGAGATGCCGTAGTGGAGGGCTGCGGAAATTTTGACCACCTGAGGTTCTTTAACGTGCACTGACATCGCACAGCACACGGGCACCTTTTTTGCCTCCATCTAAAAGCAGCCGCTGAGGCCGGGATTCGATCCCGCGTCCTTGGGAACAGTAGTTGAGCGCCGTAACCACTGCGCCGCCCCGGCGGGGCTCATTTGCATGTCCCTGTGCATATGCGAGTAAGTCTGCCTCATTTCATTGTGAACTGAACAAAAATTCAGAATATATAGATGATGCAAATATATGCAAGGTACCGAATCGTAGCCGTGCTACTTTTCGCTTTCCTCTTTACTTAGATAAAGGCACGTTTAAATTTCCTCGGCCTTATTCGGCGCAGACTGATTTTATCTTAAAAATCCTGATCATACCAATCCAGAGAATCGATTGAATACAGATACTAAAGGCATTTACAGGCCACTATGATCAACGAATGTGCACGAAAAAAAAAATAGTACTTGAGTTAAAATGAGAATGTAAAGCGGCAGAAATCTGGATCAATATTTTAATATGTTGTCACGATTGTCATTGCGCAAAACATGAGAAAATACTGACTGCACAATACGAACTCCACAAGTCACACCAGTAAAGCGCACTGAATTTCTTATCTTTCTCTTCAAACTTTCAAATTATCACTGGAGAGACAACTCGACGCGTGTTCTTTATTGGTTAGTAAGAGATATTGGTAAAAGAAAACTTCAAACTTCCTTTCATCAAGACAATTTTTTCGTAGTAAAACCTGTAATATCGAGGCATTCAGAACACCAGTTCAACGTCATGAACTTAGAATATTTAAGCATGATGGCCTCTTCATGGCAGTAGTAAAAATAATGAGGAGATCTATTAGGAGACATGAATTAAATCTTAAATAAGATCGGGTAGTATTGATCATTTCTAAACTCCAATGGAGAACAAAACTAGACGCAAGTATTAAGGCGCATGCAGCAAAGCAGGAGAAAAAGTCAATGCTGCGCCGCTCCATCCGAGAGAAAAATTGCGATCACAGAAGTTGTAGGCTCTTTTTGCCTACCGGGCAAACTTTTGCAAGAATTTAACTTTGACTAGGCCTCCTACATGTACGGCAGCAGGGACACAAATTTATCTCCAATACATGCATTCGGAAAGGCTCTTTCTGCCATCTCAACGTCAATTAGTGCAGTTCTACCAGCAGAAATAAAATTATTCGCCTTTTTATTGACTGTATTACAGGCGACAAGCTGAAAAGGGTAAGGATTCACAGAAAATTCGCCAACATATATTGGTCTCAGATGTTCTTTAAAAAGCTCCTCCTTTATAGTTAATATTTACCAAACCTAAACTTCGCTTCAAACACTAGCATAGAGCAATTTGTTTTTCTAATGCGCCTGCAGAAAAAAAAAATCTCAACAGCCTTATGAATTCACTGATTCGAGTTACTGAAGCTGATTCAGTTCTTGCAGTTATTGCTAGGTATTCACCATCGTCCGCCCATATTGCTGAAAAAGAGGGGACAGGGCTTAGTGGGGAATTACTATATTCAAAAAAGAACTTGAAAGTTTGACAGCAGCACCGGCGCTCCGCTCACTGCCTCGTGCAAAAGCAGGCGGAATGAAATTTGCTCAGTTGTGCTGAGTATATTTGCCGAAAAAATGAGGACCCTCAGCATTCTCGCAGCGTCCAGGTCGATGCTATTACTTATTGCTTCCCGTTTCAAAGAATGTTCTTTTATGAATGCCGCACTCGCATTCAGGGCTTTCCACTTTATTTCGAAACCTTCAATCTGCTAAAGCTGCGTTACTTCCTTTAATCGAATAAGTAAACTTTAACATACAATTTTGTTTTTCTTTCAGAATAAGCGGACTTCGCGTTTCCCCTGTTTGTTCCTCGTTCCAACATTAGCGGCAATAAATTCCATAATTACGTAAATGCCAGCGCTATACCGCGCATTTAAGTGCAAGGAAAAGAATTCATCGCGGTGAATTCAGTTCTATCCCAGCAATCGCTCATAAGGCACGCTAATTAAAATTTTGGATTCTTTCGGTTGTATTTACTCGGCAAAATTATATTAGACATGTCGTAATCAAGGCATTGCTATAGTTTTGCAAAGAATGAGAAACACAATGCCTGATTATGACCAGGGAGCCGGCCTTGGTTACAGCGTTCGAGGCTAACGTTCAGCGCAACTCAGCGATAAAAGGAACAATATGAGTGCTCAGTATCGATAAGACAGTTGATCGCCAGTGTGGATTTATGCGCTGCTGTAGTTTATATCTTGAGTTGTACACTACGCAATGCTTGGCAAACACATCTCCTGTGTGTGTCCTCTCTCAATGCTCAAGTGGTTGGGTCCGTGTGCTGTGCGATGTCAGTGTACATTAAAGAACCCCAGGTGGTCGAACTTTCCGGAGTCCTCCACTACGGCGTCTCTCATAGTCGCTTTAGGACATTAAGCCTCACAAACCAAACCAAACCATCAAGTGTTTGGTTTCTGGTCCAAATATGTATCTGATACTATTCAGCTAGTCTGCATGGTTTCTAGCTTGTATGCCATGTATTACAGTGTAAGCGGCCAGAAATTTGTTTATATTTTCGCGGCGTAATTCTGCGGTAAATTTTAAAAAGAACAATATTCCGCACACATGCACTAGTAATCTTCGTTAATGTTCTGGCATGATTAAATCAACAAAAACAATGTGCCTAAGATGCTTTAGAATGAGATCAGAAGCATGAAGCAGTCACTCAGAGTTGCTTTTCTAGAATGTTTCGCTAAGTATTTAATATAAAAATATTTTAGTCGCCATACACACTCATATGAAGCAAGAAAAATTTTGGGGAAATCCCAATCGGGAGGTGCATTTTGAGCGGTATTTAGAACACTGTGTCATTATATCGGTGGGCTAAGTTTACAAAGCGTGCAGGGCTTTCTTTCAACGTCTATTAACTTTATTTTGTAGGCATTTATAGCATTTTATTTTTCACATTTTGAAATACAGGCCCATTCGACAGCGCAGGTGGACTGCGCAGCGAGTTGAAAGTTAAGTATGCGTTAGAGATCAATGCACGAAGTTTTAATTGACCAAATTAGCCTAATCAGTCTACCGTATATGACACAAGAGGGCGATTTCATGTTGCAAAAATAAAGGTTATCAACATCGCCGGTGAGATCAGTTTATGAATTTTCTTGATCAACAATGTGGTTGGGGACGCGAAACGTAAAAAAAAAAAAAAAATGCGCATTTTAAGCTTGCTAGGTAGGCTTTCTCGCATTGCAATATTATAAAATAATGTCGTTTTTTATGTTTCAGATAAAAGCGCCTTTTTGCCTATTTGGTGATTTAGAAGCAGTTGAATTCATTTTTGCAACAATACTACGCACAGCCAGTGTATTTTCAAAAATGAAACGTACAAAAACTTCGCGTGCTCGAAAGTGCGTATATTTGACGCTTGATGTATTGAAGCACATTGACGAAGACGCGAGTTTTTAAACAATATTCACTTTCGATGATAACGGCCTTCAATTTCGCTGTATACTGTTGACCTCTTAAACAAAGTATTAATAACCTTAATCGTTTAATAGTTGAGCATTCATTATGTTTATCACGTACATGATGTCCCGCGTCTTGCTTTGCTGTTAACTTGCATGGGCTCTACTGGCCTATGTTGTACAGGTTTTCTAATAATAACCTTGAAGTAGTAAAAAAATCATTATACAAACAAAAAAAGCTCCCGCTGCCCTCACCTGCCTGCTTGTTTCGCCAAGTTTCAATAATGCACCGAGCGCGTGTCAGACAACCTAAATATTTTCCTGGTTTTCAATTACTGTCACTTCACCGGAGCATATATTTTGTCACCTCAGTCAGGAAGTTTTGATTCAAGACGCTATTCCCGAAGTGTAACTCATTTATGGCCTTCACCCCACTCCGGGTGAAGATGAGATATTTGGGGAGCAAGTGAATAACTCATAAAAACTGAACCTCAAAAAATATACAGCTACTTTTAGCGTCGTTCTATGTATGTATGCTGGCCGATGCTGATGGCCACTCCGGCCACTTAAAAATCCCCGTGTTCATTAAAGTGGTTGGAGCAAGATACCTAGCTCAAAAACTTTTTTTTTTTTATTTCCTACACAAGCGTCACTGAGGTTTCATTTAGTTATCCAACATAAACCGTCATCACAAGGTGAGATAAGCGAAAGTGAACTGAACAGAAATACGTTTCCTTGGCACAGCTTAGATTCTCTGCAAGCAATGGGACGAATGTTTTTCTGCTCACGGCTTCCTTGAAGGAACTGCTAACCTACTCGTGCTGTAGATGATAGCTATTTTTATGATTTCCCACTTCCTCTCCGATTCCTTCGTTGGAAGCGCAGTGCCGATAATGGTTATCTCCTATTAAAAACAGCCTGAGCTAAAACTTGCGAACAACGTATCGTTACGTGCATTGTTATCGCAACCGCACACTTTCTTCAATGACGACATAATATAGTTCCCCGGTGCAGAGAAGCTCCTAAGAAAAATTCTGATAACTGGCGCTATTAGAAAAAAGACAGTATTTTATACTTCGATTAGAAGCTAAAATTCTTTCATTTTAGCATCGGCGAAGAAAAAGAGATATAGTCCAAGAAGCGAAACAATTGAACATATTTTTCATTAAAACAAATACATCCACCCCATATGTTTTCTTCCTTCTGCTTTATAAAAATCACACATTCTCACTGGTGTTTCTAATTTTTCAAAATACTTTTGCTTTGCCACTTATATTTCCGGTGCTGTCATAAAATTCATATCAAACGACATTCACGGTTTCAAAACAAGCACCCTAATGTACAATTTCCTCTTCAGTTAAACCGGTCTTCTGCTCGTATTATTTATCAGTACTGTCAGCGTCAAGAATTTGCATCAATCACTGTGGAGCTGAGCATGTAATATCAGTAAATTGTTTCTTTCTGGTTCTTCAGTAGCGCAAACTTAAAGCAAAATGTTTTTCTATATTTTTTTTTTTTGCAACCATGTATCGTTAGAAGCTTATTCTTAGGCGAGTTTTTCCTCATTATGTATGCGAGGGCTTCCCCTGGCAATAACGAGCGCACCCCGGCAACAATATTCTATTTGAGGGCTTCCCCGCGCATAACATGTTATTGCCAAGATGCACCCTTTACAGGTCACTAAAAACAACGGGTGTGCGAATATTATTTAAAATTCAATATGTATATTATTCTATTTGTATTCGTGTAAAAAAAAACGATATTCGAAGTTTTCCCAATGTTTGAATACTCCCAACGAAATTATCGAATTAATAAACAATTTTGAAATTCACCTCAGTTTCCCCACACTTTATGGTTTACCGCAATGCTTTACCGCGCTCTTACGCAGTGAGGCACCCTCAAAACGCCCGGTGGTTTTTTTAGCGAAGAGGGATTGTCCCTTTTCTGCAGCATCCTGCGCAAAACGAGACTTGACGAAACCGGGGAAAAACGTAGTTCTCCCTTCGATTTCATCTTAATTACAGACAACCATCGTGCAGGTGCTAGTCAGATCAATTTACTGTGATTCAAAATATTTTTGCAGTTTCTTCAGGCCCATATAATAATTCGAGCTTTCGGTTAATTAGGACATTTTTGCTGGCTCCTGAAGGGTAAAATTATCAAGAAATTTCGGTATTCAGTAGCAATATGACAGATCCACCTGGTTTCATACACGTACATCTTGTTCAAGAAAAAGTATACGGCGTACGAAATACTGTATAATAGTTACACTGGATTTTTCAATGCGGTATGCATTTTTGTGCAGTTGTACATAATTCTATTTGGAAACAACAAATTTTTATTAAAATTTATTATTCTGTTTCTATTCATTTGGTCCATTGGCCCAAGCGACGCCACACATTCACTATTGCCGGAGTGTGCTAGTTGTTTGAACACGTGATATGAACGAAGCACAGTCAATGGCCAGAGCTTCCCCGTTGTCGGGTCAAGCTCGCGCCTAAGCGAGTTTTACATTATCTAATCGCTACCACTGTAACCAACAATCAAAAAAGCGACACTAAAATTCTCGTTGGACATCTTACTTGGAAAGCTGCCAAACTGGTGGCTCGAGTTACGGTCGTCGTTAGCTACTAGTGGTAATAATTGGCATTCTTTAGAGAATATAGTTACAATGATTGAACCTATCTGGAACGACCTTCTGAGCCAATATAACAGGTAAATGTTCTCCTTGGCCATCAAGACACCTCAGGTCATTTTTTCTGTAGCAATCCTGCGTAGAATTTCAGTTCTAAACACAGCATCACTTGTCACTATCGCACGCTTCCTGATGTAAGCTTTAATCAAAGTAGCACATACTGCACCATGTTTTTCTTTACTGTCTACGGCCGCTCTCAAGGCCGACAAAGCAAAAATTGCTTCTGATTCGCATGAACGGTTTCCTCGCAGAAAATTATCCTTAGCGCGCCTTTATAGAAGTGACCAGTTTCGCTACTGATTTGCTTGTTAACCCACAGTCAAGCAATGGAGCGTTTTCGTTTCATTTTTCTTTCTCAGCCGCACTCTTCGTCCTGGCGGGACTTTCCGGGTCCGCCCTCGGCTCCTCCGGTCCCCGGTGGCTGAGCGAGCCCCCCGCACAGCTGCTTTTCTCCAACTGGACGGGTGCCAGTGCCCGCTGCACGGCTGACGGGGACCCGCGGCCCCGTGTCTGGTGGACAAGCGCGGCCGACGGCACCAACGCCACCACGCTTGCAGCTGCGTCACGGGCGCAGCTGCTGACCATCCACGAAGGCACGCTCACCTTCCTGCCATTCCGCGAGCACCAGTTTCGCGCCGAGGTACACCGCGCAGCGTTTCAATGCCGAGCCCGCAACGACCGGGGCACCATCCTCAGCACCGTCGTGCACGTCAACGCCGGTGAGTTGTAGTATTTTCAATCCATTCCTTCGATTTTAAAATGTCTCTAAGATATGTGCAGGCAGAGGTCAGATGTTATTTTCAGCTCCGTGCAAGCGTGATCATTGTAGGCCCTCAAAATGGATTAATGATGTGTGATATAAAGTAATATACATCAGCTAGAGGGATTCAAAGGACCAACAAATCATAAAGCCGTAGAATAACCTGCCGCATAGCCGGCTGAATGCAAGGGGCCACTACGGGAAAACCAGATTTCTGCAGTGTCATTGTAAACATAATGGCGATCTTTCACACTGTGCCCGATTCATCCAATATGAAATCACGTTATATTTATTCTACTAATATAATTTGTCACAAGTCAACGTTCTTGAGCAAGAAACGTTATTGCAACTATAATTACATTCACAAAGGGGGTTTTCGGCAGCGAGACGGCGTCGATACCTTGCCATAGGTGACTCTCCTTGTTTTGATCAAGTGCAGCAATACATATTAGTGTCACACCACCGCTTTCGTCACGACTCCCAATTTTGTGCTTGAAATGCATCGCTGTTAGTCATCTTAATGACTAGATCTATAGAGGCTGCTTTCAAATGCGCTGATGGTGCTCGCTCTCGGCGACTTCCCGTTCTCGAGCAACATGCGGAAAGCACTTCGGTCTACTGTGGTAAGGGAGGAACGCTTTATTGAAATACCGAGTGCCGCTACAGTAATCATAGCATGCAGCGTCTATTTGAAGCACGTCTAATTCTGTACACTCGCGATGCTAATGCCCCTTGCCTTATCGCTCCAGTGCATGTTGTATTGTAAACGCGTGGTGCCCAAAATATGCATATATACATGAGAAATTTCATGGAGAGAGCACAAGGTAAGGTCATTGAGAACACGAAGCAGAATAAAGGAACGTTGAGAGCGCTAGCCTAAAATTTGATGGTAGTCTCGCTCGTCGAAGTGTTAGCTAGCAGAGCGAGCCTTCTCCTCTTAGCTTTCTCAATTTAAGAACAACAGAAAGCTGCTCAATTTGTTTTGTGGTATACGTAAAGGACGATCAGTAAGGATTGCTTCTGGGCTGGTTGGCTCACAGTTTGCAAACGGCTGAAGATAGCACGAACTTAATAGCATAATCAGGCCACCGCAGCGGTAATGTTTTCTATGAGCAGGTGAAATTAACTTAATTATATTTTCTTAATACAATACGCTCCTTGTCAATAACAGAGGCTGCGGACGCATTAGACAGTCTACGTTGGGCAGGGGTGTACGCGGATGACAAAGCAGCAACCCTGGTACCACCGACCCCGTGTCCTATGAATTCTGGGCGTGTCAGAGATCACCCACTCGCCTTTAGACCCTTGTTTGCTTCTTATCTTCCGAACTACATTTGCGATTACCCTGTCCATGTCTACTGATAAGAAGGCATCAGTATTTTCTGGAAAACTTAAACACCACCTTCGAGCTTATGGCGCGAAACCGTTGATGGTTCCCGCCTGCCTTTCTCTTTTACGGATCCACCTTTTCATACATGCATTTCCCTACTCATTTATTCAATATTTTTTAAGTCTGTCCCTCTATTGTCTAATACATGCTAAATTACTTACAGTCATATGATACCATATTATGTGCAAGGCCATAAATATTGTTACGTGGTGGCATGACGAGCGATGGAACACGGCGACACAACAGAAACAGAACGACATGACGACATGACGATGAAATATGCTTTTATGGCCAGCGGGCCTGGTGCGAGTGCTCCGCCCCGCGCCACTGCCCACTTCGTCATCTTCGTAGCGCTACCCGGGGCCACCGAGCGATCGATCGATTGCTAGAAATCCATTGCATGAAGTGACGATGAACACAGACACAGGATTAGGACATGAAACGCTGGACACCACAATGAGTGCGAAGATGGGATGAATGCTTACCCCGGAGCATCATGTCCAATCTTCACCGTTAGCCGAAGGCCAAGGCTCATGAACACGCCGAACGGCTTGGGCGGGGGTGCTGTCTTCGCTCGAGTGGTCGTAAGGTCGCTTCGTCGTGGGGTCGGTCGGGTCAGCTTTGGGCTCTTCCTGGTCGTCGTGTGTTGTGGTCAGGGCTGGGGACGGTGCTGGGGAGAGCGGCTGGTCGAATCTGAGCTCAAAGGGCTGGGGCAAAGCCGGGCGGCGATCTCCACGGGCTGTCGGCCGATGGACCCGGCATATGGTTGGCTTCGACGGTGCAAGGGGAGGATGTGGATGAACCGCACCTCTACCAAATGTTACGTGGTGGCATGACGAGCGATGGAACACGAAGACACAACAGAAACAGAACGACGTGACGACATGACGATGAAATATGCGTTAATGGCCAGCGGGCCTGGCGCGAGCGCTCCGCCCCGCGCCACTGCCCGCTTCGCCATCTTCGTAGCAATATAAAGCCCACCCTTACCTAAGCTGCACGAACTTGCCTCCGTGAAATAGAATTAGTGTGTCTAACTCAGAATACAAGTGCTCTAGAAGGTCCAATTCCCATCTCAAAAATGAAACTCGAGTTTACAGTACACCCTAACTCAGCCATGTCACGTGGTATTGTAACGTCAAACAAACAGCTGACCAATCAGTGCCCGGCCATTCCAGCTGCCAAGGCATGCACGTGATTCTTCGCACATAACGCAGACTCCTACAAAGCCGAAGCCACATTTTCCGGATGACAGGGTCTTTAACGCGGTCGCGTTTAAAATCAACCCCAGCAAGCACGTACACAGTGCGTAGTACACCAACTGAACTTCACCACAAATTCCGCTGTTTTGAATACCTGAAGACTAACCCTAGAAATCTCTTATCAGGTGAATTCCCTTCCCCCCTCAGGCCTACGTGCAAGGGCCTAAGCTCGCAATGGCAAGCTAAATAAATTTCAGATAAGTTGTTAGTTTGTCACAGTATCTCACCACGCGTCGCATTACTTCACCTCCCAACATAACGATTTCTTGGTAAAAGCGAGCTGATCTTGTTGCATAGACTTCGTTTAAACGTGGCTTTCACGCGCAGGTACTTACATTTAATTGACAGGTGGACTCGCCGGAACGTTCAACTCGTGGCATCCCAGAGACTGTGGACCATATATTATTGGTGTGCCCAGTGTATGCGGGCGAAAGGAGTGTGCTAGCCGCTTCCTTGAAGCGTTTGGACAAGAGGCCTCTGTCGGAGGAACTGCTGCTGGGCGCTTGGCAGGAGAAGGGGAAGGATGTCCACGCAGTGCGGGCTCTTTGCCCTTTTTTGTGCGCCACTGGACTTGAATCGAGCTTGTAAAGCAAGCTGCCGTGCCTGTGCATATATTTCATATGCCTTCTCCCACATCGTCATGATCTTTTTTCTTCTCCCCTTCCCATTTCCCAATGCAGAGTAGCAGGCCAGATTTTAATTATTCCGGCCAAACTCTCTGCCTTTCTTTTCAATAAATTCATCTATCTATCTTGCTTTCAACGACTTAATAGGATGAAAATTTTGCGACGTTATCACGCTGATATTTATCATACGATGTTCACCGTATCTTTTAACTGAACGCAAGGTTTTGTAAACAAGTTTCAATAAGTTCATAATCATTAAATATGTTGTTTTTAATCAACATGCAACTAATAGTTTGGACATTTCTTGAGACGTCTCACACATTTTAGGTTCTAAAAATATGTTCTCAAGCGTATGGAGCTTACGTAAGGCTCTGCTAAAACGAATATTCGATATTATATGGCCTTTCATAACATTCATTTCCTGTACTGAGTAAAGACTGTGACAAAAGAGCGTGGAACTCTAAACGACCGAGAAAGCTAATACGAATGCAGTACAGTTACGAAAGTCGTCCTAAAAGGATAAAATAGAGCAGAAACCTACCATCCCCCCCCCCCTCCCCAGCTCCTCTCCAGCGTTTAAATAAAGAACCGAAAATACGCAAACGTCCGTGCGCGATGTCAAATTGGTTCTCGTTAGCGTAATCCAATATCCGCTTTCTCCGTCGGCCTTTTGTCAAAGCTCAAGCAGGGCGGGTAGGTTGGACATAAAAGTATCGAAATGCACGTGGAATCTGAAATCCACTTTCCGGGGCACCGTCTCTTTCAAATGCCTCTCTTGCCCGCGGTGATGCCTGCGCTGCCTGGGTGCTCTCAGAAAACTTTACGGATCACGATTTGTCTTCGTGCCGCAGTTGGAATCTTCGCCACGATGCGGCGCCATTTTTCAGCTCCCACACACAAAAATGCCCGGGCCCATTTATACCCGCCACTGTAAAAGCGCCACCGCTACCTCCGACTATCGCACTCCTTGATATATGCGAACGCTGCAACGGCAGAACCCTGGGAACGAAATAGGCTCTCGCTGGCTCCCAATCTCTTTTCCGTCTCTTTCTCCAGTGCTCTGAGCGGTGACTGATTCCGGCGCGCCTTATTCTTTTGCTCACAATTTCCTACACTCCCTTCGGCAAATGGGAGATTTCCTCGAACGAGGGCCCTTTAAGACGCCTTGCGTAATCTACTTCCAAGTAAGGAATGTTCCCTAGTTCGAAATCTGTGCATGTTTCGCTTCCTTACTTTTCCTTTCAGTACCGGGCGCATTCCGTTAAAGTGTGTGGTTAACTTCCAATCAAAAACTTCCGGAAGCTGCTGGCACTTGTAAGTTTCTAAACTACCAAGAATGCTAAGCGGTAAAAATGCAAGTACATTGCTTAAAGCGTCACCTTTCACATCTCCTAGGATCAGTACTCGGGTTATTAAGAAGAAATACCGCTAGTAATCGCTGGACAGAAGCCTACCTTTGCTTGCTGACTTCTTAGCTCACTTTCTAGTATTTTATTTTTACCGAAAGCCTTTCTGTTAGCTTCACTGAGCACCGACGTCATGTTCTTCCCGGTACTAAGCAACGATAAAGGTATTCCAAACACTGACCAAAGGTACTTTCTTCAGCACGTTTTTTATCCAGCTCAACTTAGACCAGATGCAAACATTTGGGAAAAAACGTTCGTGCTAGGTCAACAGCGTATTCGCTTTTGTTGTGTTTCCTTTAGTCACCCTTGTTCAACGAACAAGATGTAAACTAAGAACTGTCCTGAAGCCCTCCGGCGCTCTGTTTTTGGAGAAGGAACATTACTGCCTGCATTCTTGCATTTCTTTAAGGTGGCTTTGACGTCTCCTTTGAGCAAATGTTCGAAAAATTACACCAGCTGGTTTCAAAACAGAACTAAGACAAAGGAATCAGCCTGGCTAGTACCGCGTTAGACTAGTGCGCCATCTTGTATAATTTTTGATCACCTGCTTTGGCGCAAACCCAGTGCAACCATTAGAGAACACAGGAACGTTCAAAACATGCGTTTTTACGTCACGCTAAAACTTCTTCAAAACAGCCAAATTATCAAACAGTCACTGCAATTTGGCGGCTCAAGCTAAGCTCTGAAAACGTGCCGCCCATATGTGACAGTGTCAACAAATTTTCACGCGCAGATAGTCGGTTCCTTCGCCTTCTAGGATGCCAGTCTTTCTTGCTGCAATTCGGATGCCTGCGTCTTCGTTGCATTCCTCTCCTTGGACAACGTTGCAGCAGAGATCTTAATTAGGCCTCGTTCATCTTATTAAAAGCCTAAAGCAGTCGCTAAATACATAGGTGAACGTAGCAAGACGCACAAAACAAAGCTGAACGAAGCGCAGCTTAGCTTAAGGAGTGCTAAACAATGCTTCTGCATGTATATCCGTGCTTAGCCAGACTAAACCGCCCCGATTTTTTTTTTTCTATTGTTTCCCCGGACTTGCAGAGAAACGCGCAGTTTTCACGAAATCAGTAGAAAACAAAAGCACATAAGCTAAAACTTTCCCAATTGGAACGAAAATTCTAAAGCGCAAAATTGCAGGGAAAAAAAAAGCGGGGCGTAAAAGAGCGCAGCGCACCCTCACGCCAATTCTCTCGCCTGCCGCCGGCGACTAGAGCAGAACGGAGTCGATCCTGCAAATCCTTCGGCCGGCTGATAAGACGTCGGCAACAGAGTCCATGGGCACGCGAGTTCGTTTTCGTCTTCCTTCCTTCGACATCTTTCCTTTGTATCTTTTGGTGCTGTGTCCTTTCCTCTGAGCCCTTAAGCCAGAAAAGAGCCCTGGCAAAGCAAATAAACACTCCCTCCCCCTCCCCCCAGGCTTCGCATTTCTTACCTCTCCCAGAGAGATTTGCTCGGCAAAGCCATCGAAACTGGGAGCACATCTACTTCCAGCTAGGGAAACAACAGTGCAAAGTTAAGCGATTCGGGGCAAAGGAGACTCAGGTTGAGAAGAGGGCAAGAAGTTAGGTTTCCAGCGTTCCTGGCACGTCCCGTGTTCCGCCAGGGTAGAGCTAAGGAATCCATATTTTCCACGTGATGTAAGGCATAAAATACAGCGAGGCGGGGACACGGGCTGTGGGGCATAGAAGGAAACGCAAGGGAAGAAGAACTGGTCGACACCTACTCCTATTTAGGCATTCCAGTCGCGCGACGAGGAAATACACCACCTTGCTTGAATTATGTCGAGGTACAGCCCTCCCCGCGTTGTCACGTCAGAATGTCCTTCCGAGCGGTAATGTCGTGAGTTTCACTGCAAACGTGAGTTTATGCAGAGTCTGTACTTACGCCGTTTTCGTGGCGCCTCCTTCCTTTGGAAACAGAGCGATGAAAGCCGTTTGTTGAAAATATTGCAGTAGTGAAGGTTCATATTCTTTCTTTCTTTTTTTTTTTCTCTAAATGTCCAAGATTTATTCCTGGTGACACGAAGTTTCCTTGCTTGTATTTTAGCACTATCTACGTGCTTTCTTGCTTGTAGGCACCAATGGGATAAACTTGCCACTCAGGCTCCCTTTTTCGGTCTTCGTTGTTTCTTTCCTACTCTTCGGCGAACTTCTTGCTTATCGACAAAGTATACAGTGTGTAGCTTATGGGAGACGTGAACGGTGTAAAAATATTCTTACACCGTGGTGACGTGGCAGGCGTTTTTTGGTCGTCAACTTGTGTGACGTACCGCCAGCGCATAGCATTACCATTTTGTAGGGTTCTACCAACTCCGGTGGCTCCTTTGAGATGGGAATCTAATGCCCCGGGAGCCTCGGTTCATAAGTGAGACACGCTACCCGTAGACTACCGCAGATTTGTTGGTATGGTCTGGGTAAAATGGGACGTTGTATTTATGTCGGGTTGCCTTTCAGATAACGTCGTGACTTTCGACTATAAACTAATGAATATGTGTCAGATAATGAAGCCAGAATTTAAAGAATTGGCGGTTAATCGAGCACGAAAGTGATATACGCAAACCAGAATTAAGGCTGTAGTATCACACCATTAAAGGCAAATTTTAAGCATCCCTCTACTCGTGATGCCAAGGCGATCGCTGTTTGGAAGTAGACGGCGGTTTAGCGTAGCCACGAGGGTCGGCGCAAGACATTTCTACGTCCCCACAGATGCCCTACGAAAACGGTTGGAGTAGATGGCAGAGTGATTTCATTTCTTTGCCCTTTCTGACTTGAAAAGCTCCAGTTTCCCCTGAAGTGTCCAACTTTTTCTTACAACGCCTAATCTACACAAATCTGACGCATTTAGCTTATCTTCAGTATTGCTTTTCACATGCCATGGCGCTATGCAAAACGCTCTTAAAATTGGTTGCTCTGTAAGAGAGTATTTTTTTCTGCTAAGTCTTGTTTCCACTCGAGTCGCCTTACCGCGGTCGAAAGAGGTCCATTTTTCAAACTCTCGCATGTTTAATTAGAGACTTACATATCCAGTTTTACTTCACAAGTAAATATAGTTCGTCGAAATAAAACATGCAGCCGCCAAATACTTCTAGAAAAAAAAAAGCACAGCCATAGTAAACCATACTACTAAAAAAAATCCCTACCTACTATAAAAAACTGTAAAGTAAGCATGGCTCGGGCAGAGGCATAATATTTTTTTATTACTTTTGGGTAGCCGCACCATAATATATATGTACTAATAAGCACATGCTGTTTCACCATACCAGCAAATATCAGTTCGTCAAAATTAAGCACGCGACCAAAGAAACGTTTCTGAGCAAATACAACATCTATTCGAATAGTCGTTCACTCCTAGAATGAAAGGATATACTGTAGAAAACTGGCACTTCTTTTTTTAACCAATTTTTGCAATATATTTCCTACTTTCACGTTTGTTCGTGTCCGCTTAGTTGCTTTTGAAGCACCACTTGTGTCAGATGTAAGTTCTCTCATCGGTATATATACATTTCACTTATTTCCATAACAACTATGGCTCTCCACATTCTCATTTTTATTTGGACGAAACAAGTTTCTCTACACAGAAGCCGCATGGGATATCAAAACTACATTGTTTCTTGAGAGAATATTTTATTGTTTTTACCGCATATAAATTCAACATATTCATTGGCGGAAGCTGTACTCACTCTAAGTAAAAGGTATGTTCGTGCACAGCATTAATATATATATGAGTACATATTATATCGCGACTTTTTTCTCACATGTACTATTCTGCTAATTAATCAGATCTCAACTGACCTCAAGCATGGATATTTCTATGGATATTTCCTTGGTACAGCAGCAACAGGTAGCATGTTTTACGCCACCATGACTCTCAAAGGAGTACACTTCTCCATTTGTTTATCAAGAAAACACTGTTTTGTGTGGTTTAAAGCTGACAAGGAACAAAATGCAGCTTTTCTTTTCCCCACTAGTTAAAGAAACGCTAATCAAAAAGTAGCCAAGAAAACACGTCTAATTGGCTGCAGGCTTCATCCCGGGCCTAGAGCAAGTTGGTTTTCTGGCTCCGGTTACAAAGAAGGTCGTCGTTTCTTGGGCTAAGAAGTACAAATAAAGCCAACTAGAATGGAACTCTTATCGGCTTTTGCTTGTCAGAGAAAAAGCGCTGGCTCGCGGTGATCACCCTCAGATCTTGCTTCCACGACCCTTATTCCCGGTTAATCCCTCCGCGACCGATGCTTTATTGCCGTCTCGCTTCCACGCAGCTTTCCCGTGGGGGCCCATCTTTGCCGTTACCATAGCTACGGAAGACATAATTACAATGTTTTGGTTTGTGTTTTGCGCTCATGCATCTCTGGCATATTTTTTT
Source organism: Amblyomma maculatum (assembly GCF_055883805.1). Classification (NCBI taxonomy): domain Eukaryota; kingdom Metazoa; phylum Arthropoda; class Arachnida; order Ixodida; family Ixodidae; genus Amblyomma; species Amblyomma maculatum. The sequence continues at coordinate 43,192,448 of NC_139347.1, read as the reverse complement.
TTTTTTTTTTTTAGGTTGCGCCGATTGTGGTGGCTCTTAGTAAAACCTTCTTTACTTCTGTACGGGTGGAGGGGGTGGGGGAACATCGGCGTTTTGATAGCTTCAGTGATATTTGCTCTATGATGACGGCTCGATTACATTTCACGAGAAGTTGAAATACAAATTCGTGTTTTTGTTGTTGTTGTTGTTCTTGATAACATGCAAAAAAGGAGTCCTCAATATTAAGTCTGCTTCGAGCTTGATCACAGTCAATTGATGAGGCAAAAATTCAGCATACTAAAATTCTGCACTTAAAACTTCCGATATCGATTGTTGCCCAGCTTAAAATGGTTTGAATTACGGATAGATAGTGTTAACCTGAGTGTGCAGTACTACGCGGAAAGAAAAAGAAGAATAGACTACCCGCAGCATTTAGCGAAGAGCTTTCGCATCATTTACTGGGTCGCATAATTTCGCCCAATCTTACAATCACGTTACCTTGGTAACTACAAAAAAGAAATGCAATCTTTTGTATGTTCGGAGTTGTATTCCACAGCCAATGGGGCACGAAATGACGTTTGCAAATATTGTTTTGCGCGCCATTCATATTGCATATCTTGTAACAACAGCGTTATGCAATTTAACAACATGTCTAAAGCAGAGAATTCAGTGCTCACCCGATAAAGGTAGAATCGTTCTAAACAAAAGCTAAGCAAAGATGCTCACTCTGGAGCTCTGCATCGACCTGTTTTTAATTTCCCGAATTATGCTGACGGCCGGCAAAAAAAAAAATTAGAAGGGTTCAACGCTGCTGAACCAAATATGGAGCTAAAGCACTACCTGCGGGTGACCGAGCGTTCTTCTTCGTCTTCTTCGTCTTCGTCTTCTTCGTCTTCTTCTTCTTCGTCTTCTTCTTCTTCCTCTTCTTTGTCTTCTTCTTTTTCGTCTTCGTCTTCTTCGGCTTTGTCTTCTTCGTCATCGTCGTCTTCTTCTTTTTCACCCCACTTATAAACCCCCGCTTTAACCAAGCCGTATGAACGTGCCTTAGTTGCCTATAGGGGTAACGTGAATGTCAAGGTCCTGGCAGGCTGATTCTGACATAACCGTCCCATGTGAAGCGAGAGACCCAAGTTGGCACCTTCTGCCAGAAGACTACGGACACGGACGCGGACATGGCACACAGCGACGAGCGGTTAGACCTGGCGTAGTATTGCTTTCGCAATAAAATAAAGGTAAATATTTAGAGGACGCTTAGGCTACGCTTTTAAAGGTACGATGCGACAGCGTGAATGGACCCCGTTTGGCAACTACCCTTTCGAGTCCTCGTTCACAAACGTGCACTTTGTTAATTGTTTCATCATTATTTCCCAATTTCTATCTTCATTATCTCACAAGTACGCGTTAGCATGCAGTCCTACACAACTACATTAAGTGAAAGACAATCATACATAACTATAACGTCCCGCGTTAAACAGTCCGTACAAACGTGCTTGTGTGACCTAGGAGTAGCTTATCTGAGAATAATTCAATATTATTCTCATAACTCATTTTGTTCTAAAAACCGATCTGGCAGTGCCTTTCAATACGGTCAAGTCATGCGATTTCGTTACGTCACAAAAATTGATGTACAATCAATGCACGTCAACTTCACCGCCTATTACCGAATGAATGTCCGTGAATTTTCGGTAGCAACGACGATACAGACATCGCCAACACCAGATTATTTGGATAACGAACAACTTACCGCTGTCAGGTTAAAACTTAACATTTCATTATACAGAATTTTCTCAATCAAAATACTGCTTTAGAAAAACAAGCATCTTGAACCAGCCACCTTGCAAAAGCGCACAGAAAGACGCTTAACTTTGCCTCACTAACGCACGACTAGTGGTGAAGCACGCTATACAGGATTATCGCCTGCTAGTTGGACGCGTTTTTTGCAAGCCGTAAACAAGAAGACATGCGACACATCAAGAACGTAGCGTCTTAGGAGAAAGCCTAAATTTTGCTTTAGAAGAACAAGCATTTTGAACCAGCGACCTTCGCAAAAGCGCAAATAAAGAGGCTTAGCTTTGCCTCACTAGCACGCTATTAGTGGTGAAGCACGCTCTACAGGACCATCGCATACTAGTTGGACGCGTTTTTTGCAAGCCGACAGCAAGCAGACATGCGGCACATCGGGTACGTAGTGCCTTAAGAGAAAACCTAATTTTTTCTTTAGAACAAGCATTTTGAACCAGCGAGCTTGCAAAGGCGCAGGAAAGAGGCTTAACTTTGCCTCACTAACATACTAGTGGTGAAGCACGCTCTACAGGATCATCGCCGGCTAGTTTGACGCGTTTTTTGCGAGCCGCAAGCAAGCAGACATGCGGCACATCGGGAACGTAGTGTCTTAAGAGAAAACCTAAATTTTTCTTTAGAATAAGCATTTTGAACCAGCGAGCATGCAAAGGCGCAGGAAAGAGGCTTAACTTTGCCTCACTAACATACTACTAGTGGTGAAGCACGCTCTACAGGATGATCGCCGGCTAGTTTGACGCGTTTCTTGCGAGCCGCAAGCAAGCAGACATGCGGCACATCGGGAACGTAGTGTCTTACGAGAAAACCTAAATTTTTCTTTAGAAAACAAAGCATTTTGAATCAGCTAGCTTGCAAAGGCGCAGGAAAGAGGCTTAACTTTGCCTCACTAACAACTACTAGTGCTGCAGCACGCTCTGCAGGACCATCGCCTGCTAGTTGGACGCGTTTTTTGCAAGCCGCAAAAAAAGCAGACATGCGGCACATCGAGAACGTAGCGTCTTAGGAAAAAACCTAAATTTTTCTTTAGAAGAACAAGCATTTTGAACCAGCGACCTTGCAAAAGCGCAAGGAAAGAGGTTTAACTTTGCCTCACTAACCACTACTCGTGGTGCAGCACGCTCTACAGGATCATCGCCGGCTAGTTTGACGCGTTTTTTGCGAGCCGCAAGCAAGCTGACATGCGGCACATCGGGAACGTAGTGTATTAAGAGAAAACCTAAATTTTCTTGAGAAGAATAAGCATTTTGAACCAGCGAGCATGCAAAGGCGCAGGAAAGAGGCTTAACTTTGCCTCACTAACATACTACTAGTGGTGAAGCATGCTCTACATGATTATCGCCTGCTAGTTGGACGCGTATTTTGCAAGCCGTAAACAAGCAGACATGCGACACGTCAAGAACGTAGCGTCTTAGGAGAAAGCCTAAATTTTGCTTTAGAAGAACAAGCATTTTGAACCAGCGACCTTTGCCAAAGCGCAAGGAAACAGGCTTAGCTTTGCCTCACTAGCAAGCTATTAGTGGTGAAGCACGATTTACAGGATCATCGCCTACTAGTTGGACGCGTTTTTTGCAAATCGACAGCAAGCAGACATGCGGCATATCGGGAACGTAGTGTCTTAAGAGAAAACCTAAATGTTTTTTTAGAAGAAAAGACATTTTGAACCAGCGAGCTTGCAAAGGCGCAGGAAATAGGCTTAACTTTGCCTCACTAACAACTACTAGTGGTGAAGCACGCTCTACAGGATCACCGCCTACTAGTCGGACGCGTTTTTTGCAAGCCGACAGCAAGCAGACATGCGGCACATCGGGAACGTAATGTCTTAAGAGGCAACCTAAATATCTCTTTAGAACAAGCATTTTCAACCAGCGAGCTTGCAAAGGCGCACGAAAGATGCTTAACTTTGCCTTACTAACATCTACTAGTGGTGAAGCACGCTCTAAAGGATCATCGCCGGCTAGTTTGACGCGTTTTTTGCGAGCCGCAAGCAAGGAGATATGCGGCACATCGGGAACGTACTGTCTTAAGAGAAAACCTAAATGTTTCTTTAGAAAAAAAGACATTTTGAACCAGCGACCTTGCAAAAGCGCAAGGAAAAAGGCTTAACTTTGCCTCACTAAGAAACTGTTAGTGGTGCAGCACGCTCTACAGTATCATCGCCTGCTAGTTGGATGCGTTTTTTGCAAGCCGTAAACAAGCAGACATGCGACACATTGTCAACGTAGCGTCTCAGGAGAAAACCTAAATTTTCCTTCCTGAAGCTGTGGTAAGTACTCAAAGGAAGCTTATGTTGTTCAATTTTTATATATATATATATGTGTGTGTGTGTGTGTGTGTGTGTGTGTGTGTGTGTGTGTGTGTGTGTGTGTGTGTGTGTGTGTGTGTGTGTGTGTGTGTGTGTGTGTGTGTGTGTGTGTGTGTGTGTGTGTGTGTGTGTGTGTGTGTGTGTGTGTGTGTGTGTGTGTGTGTGTGTGTGTGTGTGTGTGTGTGTGTGTGTGTGTGTGTGTGTGTGTGTGTGTGTGTGTGTGTGTGTGTGTGTGTGTGTGTGTGTGTGTGTGTGTGTGTGTGTGTGTGTGTGTGTGTGTGTGTGTGTGTGTGTGTGTGTGTGTGTGTGTGTGTGTGTGTGTGTGTGTGTGTGTGTGTGTGTGTGTGTGTGTGTGTGTGTGTGTGTGTGTGTGTGTGTGTGTGTGTGTGTGTGTGTGTGTGTGTGTGTGTGTGTGTGTGTGTGTGTGTGTGTGTGTGTGTGTGTGTGTGTGTGTGTGTGTGTGTGTGTGTGTGTGTGTGTGTGTGTGTGTGTGTGTGTGTGTGTGTGTGTGTGTGTGTGTGTGTGTGTGTGTGTGTGTGTGTGTGTGTGTGTGTGTGTGTGTGTGTGTGTGTGTGTGTGTGTGTGTGTGTGTGTGTGTGTGTGTGTGTGTGTGTGTGTGTGTGTGTGTGTGTGTGTGTGTGTGTGTGTGTGTGTGTGTGTGTGTGTGTGTGTGTGTGTGTGTGTGTGTGTGTGTGTGTGTGTGTGTGTGTGTGTGTGTGTGTGTGTGTGTGTGTGTGTGTGTGTGTGTGTGTGTGTGTGTGTGTGTGTGTGTGTGTGTGTGTGTGTGTGTGTGTGTGTGTGTGTGTGTGTGTGTGTGTGTGTGTGTGTGTGTGTGTGTGTGTGTGTGTGTGTGTGTGTGTGTGTGTGTGTGTGTGTGTGTGTGTGTGTGTGTGTGTGTGTGTGTGTGTGTGTGTGTGTGTGTGTGTGTGTGTGTGTGTGTGTGTGTGTGTGTGTGTGTGTGTGTGTGTGTGTGTGTGTGTGTGTGTGTGTGTGTGTGTGTGTGTGTGTGTGTGTGTGTGTGTGTGTGTGTGTGTGTGTGTGTGTGTGTGTGTGTGTGTGTGTGTGTGTGTGTGTGTGTGTGTGTGTGTGTGTGTGTGTGTGTGTGTGTGTGTGTGTGTGTGTGTGTGTTTCAAAAGTAAAAACAATATTTGCGAAGTTTAAATATGTCATGGAAATGTTTTATTGTTAATATTATTGTTTAACTCTATCTTAAAATTGTGTAAACAACAACCTTAAATGGGACATTCTAAGGTTATATTCTTATTATTACATAACCGATAAGATTATTTCAATATATTGCTGCGAAACTTTCATAACTGTATTTGCTGTTTTTTAGCAGCCGCCGGCATGCGGCCTTATCACTGTGATTCTGGCACGCGTATCAATTCTGTATTCTTTGTTTGTTAATGTTCGAGGTCGCGAGACGCCCCTTTATCAGTTTCATTGTCGCGCAAGATGCGCCGAGATCTGTCTCGATGATTCTGGCCAGTCACGTATGTTTCTACAATGTTTCGGGTTCTGCTAGTAACAGTTTGTGACGTTATCTATGTGGTTCTGAGCAGCCTTTAAATTTAGCGTTGACGAATGCGTCGGGCCTTCTTAGTTAGACAATCGACGACCACGTTTTTTCCTATCGCCGCCGCCGAGTTGCTCAGCCCAATAAAGAGTTTCTTCCCTGCACTCCAAGACTCTCCATTAGTGTCATCGACCTTGTCACCACCACGTCACAATACATACGTACTCAATAACGTTAATATAACGTTTTGGGCTGCCTGGTACGAGTTCGCGCATTTGTTTTACAATATGATCTGAATTTCTTAACGTTTACTAGGGCCCTCCTGGGGGAATCGGTGAGGTCCTGCACAAGTGAAGCCACTATAGCATTCGCCGGTGCGCGATCTTGTTCTGTGCAACATGCACGACGCTACATTGCGTCAACTTCCTGTTCTCCCTTTAGATTCGTGTGCAGATGCGGCTCGAAACAACGACTGAATGAAACCTAAACCGGAGCAATGGAAAAGGCGGCTTGTATTATGCTCTTATTCATCCGCACAAATATCAACATAGGTTCACGCCTGTGAAGAAAAGAGATATCGAGAATGTCCGGTATGAATCCCTGCGGCACTAAAACTACTGTGCCTTTGGCTCAGTGTGACGTCCCGCACCACCCGTAGCCGCACACGATTGGGAAGCCTAACGAGCTTTCAGAATGTTCTGCCTTGTTGCGGTGGGAAAGATTAGGGATAGAGAGCAAAGTCTGCTTTCTGAGCTTCCGTCTTATATCAGGAGCCTTCCAACACTCCGCACCCCCCGGTGACAAATGTTATTCAGCGTACGCTGAATTGGTCCTGTCATCTGCTAAGGTTAGCTGTACTATTCTAATGCAATAGCATAGAAACTGCAGCGTCGGCGTTGTCGTGGTTGTTCTCGGCTTCGTTCCCGGAGTCGTTATAAACTAATTGAAGCGTTCACTCTTGTAGGAAGCCCGGCATGCAAAAATTATCCCACGTCTTCTGAGCGAAGACAGTGACTTCTAGGAGTAGGCCGTTAATCATTTTCTTAAAGAATAGACTGTTCGCATGATATAGACATCTCGTGAACGCTGAGTAGCCTTGGAAACGATCTACGGAAATGAGCGCGTAGGTTTTTTTTTGTGTGCATTTATCTCTGTAAGGGCTTGATATGGAAAGTTTCACGCACGTGTATTATTTATACCAAAGAGCTGTTTAATGATCATGATACTAGGTAGGTAGGAACGAAATATGGTAGGGGTAACAATAGGAGATAGGAAGCGTGCAGAGTGGGTCAGAGAAAAGACTCAAATTACTGACCTTCTAGCGGAAATTATGAAGAAGAAATGGACATGGGCAGGACGTGTAGTGTGAAGAGAGGATAACCGATGGCCGCTTAGGGCAACAAACTGGATTCCAAGTGAAGGAAAGTGTAGCAGGGGGCAGCAGAAAGTTAGGTGGGCGGATGAGGTTAAGAAGTTCGTTGGGGTCAAGTGGATGCAGCTAGCACAGAACAGGGTTAATTGGAGAAATATGTGAGAGGCCTTCGGTGCTGCACAAGGTACAGTCAGGATGATGATGATGATGATGATGATGATGATGATGATGATGATGATGATGATGATGATGATGATGATGATGATGATGATGATGATGATGATGATAGGCAGAACATAACATGGGATAGAAACTTTATCTCAGGTTTTCTTGTATAAGCGTTTATGCAAACGCGCTAATACTGAGAATAAGCTAACGAGGGCAGAGTAATTAACTGATAGCAAGCTTTTACTGTGAATTTCTGTTCCAGTGAGCCCCAACACTTCGATTCTGCGCACTATTGAAAAAGCATTGGAGATCACTTACATTCAACGATTTATGTTGAGAGGCGAAGTTCTTTAGAGACTTCACCACACACTAGCAAGCAGCATGCTAATTTCCTCCTCGAGATGTTTCAAAGAATTGTAAAAATGACATGTCCACAAAGAAGACAACTAACATACATTCGGAATTTTTAAATTTCCTCTCTGCACACTGTCAGCGTAGCATAACAACATTCCAGGACCGAGCTGATTTAACTAAGCTGTCACGCAGAGCCCTCTTCTGTATTGGGCTCTTCAAGGACGCCACATAGCGAAATTTCGATGCCTGCACCCATGAGCTCCGCTGCACAAGAGCAGGCCACTTCACTGAAAGCACTCCTGCATATAATAAAACGGAATATTAAGAGTTCATGAATCAATAAATAACGAGCCAGCTTGGTGCCGCTACTCTTGTATTCGTGTTTGTCCCTCAGCCCACAAGGTTATTTCTGTTGCTCCTTCTGGAAGTGTACTTGAGAACAGCTGACGGGCACACAGTTTAGCAAATATAGTCCCGCAAGCCGCCCCATTATTGTGTCCAGGCTCTCATTGTTTGTTGATTGCTTTTCTTATACCTGCTCTTTTTTATCTTTGGAGCGCTAAAGCGCAATACATTCTGAAACATCCGTGTTGAAGTAACTGGGATAATTTGGAGGGCCACAACAACAGTGATGCTCATTCAGAAAATTTGTACTGCTGATAAAGAGAAACGTTGCGAATTTCGCTGCAGCTAATAGAGCGACGACAGAGGTCACACGTGAGGGTATCCGAGCTAAAATGAACAAGATTTAAGCAAAAATCAATGCGTTCTTCCGAAATCATAGAAAATGAGTGCTGGTAAAGCTTATCCATAGTACACGCCAATATATTTTTCTGTTCCGCTTACATGAATAATCAGGAAAGATTCACTAACTTATTTTTTACCCTTCCCCTCTTAATTTACTCTGTACCCTAAAGGTTATATAAATGGATAGATAAATGGTGAAGTGTTAATGAGAAAATTATCGAGCGCCTCGAACATGGTGCGGCTCAAGCGCTTCTAACGATATAGTCTAGAGCAGCCCTTAATATTGAGCATGAATGAAAGCTAACTAAGTCCGCCGCTTTGGGGGAGGAGGATGTGGAACGTGAGGTGACTGTATTGCAACAGGGCAGAAAAACATGCAGTGTTCTAAGTTTGCATCAGAACAATTTGGGCATGCGGGGGAATTTCGTGTTCGCTATAGAAATGATCGCCCAGGAGTAAGGAGTGTATTTAGTCGCTCAAAAGCATGCCCGAGTTTTTCTTTACCAGAAGGTTTCCTCCGGTGAGAGCCTGAGCATAATGATTTAGTTACTCGATACCATATTTTTAGCGACTAAGTGTAACCTTTTAAAAAAAGCTAAAAACATACCGCAGGCCACGCAAGACACTAAGCAAGGCAGAGGAACACGCACTTAGATGCCTACAACACACTGTTTTTAATAACATTGCTTATTGCCTCAAGGCTGGCTTGTGGGCTTGTTGGCGTGTAAGGTTTAACCTTCCAAAGCGACTAAGGCATTCAGAGACGACGTATGGCTCCGAATATTTCGACCAACTTGTGCTCTTTGACGATCACTGATATCGCATCGCACACAAGCGCTTACCAAGATACTTTGTTAGGCGAGTTGGTAAACATCCATTGTTAATATAAACAGAGCGAACAGGAAGACACAGGAGAAGATAAAAGGAAGCCACAGGAGAAGCGCTGACTCACAACTCAGCCTAAGCCTTTAGTGCAAGGCCCAGATAAAAACAAATATGACGACAACGAAGCCTTCGCGTGAAACAACCCCTGGGTCTGCTACACAAAAAAGTCACTCAAAAAAGAAATCTCTTTGCTTGAAAGAGCAAGAGAAGTCTAGCTGACGCACTTAATGTCCCTTGAAATAAAACATGCTTCAACTACTTCTCTCGTCAACTTTTATTTGTGGCGATACAAAATCCTAACCTAGTCAAATAGGGGAGTACCCTTCTCCTTCATTGTCCTCCAGAAATGGCAACGTGAGACCGTCAGTGCCCGTTGAAGATCCCCAAGTGGTTGAAATTATCCCTGCGCAGAAGCGCACTGGAAAGAAGCTCATACGGAAAAAGAAAAAGAAAAAAAAGAAGTATTTGTTTGTTTGTTTGCTTGCTTGCTTGCTTGCTTGCTTGCTTGTTTGTTTGTTTGTTTGTTTGTTTGTTTGTTTGTTTGTTTGTTTGTTTGTTTGTTTGTGTTTGTTTTTTTGTTTGTTTGTTTGTTTGTTTGTTTGTTTGTTTGTTTGTTTGTTTGTTTGTTTGTTTGTTTGTTTGTTTGTTTGTTTGTTTGTTTGTTTGTTTGTTTGTTTGTTTGTTTGTTTGTTTGTTTGTTTGTTTGTTTGTTTGTTTGTTTGTTTGTTTGTTTGTTTGTTTGTTTGTTTGTTTGTCAGAGATAATGGGGCCAAATCAGATATACGATAGGCACACGCGCATCACATACACAGAAATGCAGTTAGGGATTTTTGTTTGAAGTGGCACAATGGAGAACCCACAGCATAGCTTATGTTATCGCACCATGATAGCCGTACTTTGAACACTCGAGCACTGACAAGCAAAGCTTTAGTGTTGTTTCTAAAGGACTGAAGCATCTTAGTGAGAAGCATTGGTGAAGGCCTTACCAAGTGGCACAAAAGGGGTGGGAGGAAACCTTTGTATGACTGCAGTTCCCTAGTAATTGTAGTGAAATGTTCCAGACGCGAAGGATTCTGGCTGTCGGACTCAGCCCCATCCCAAGTGCAAGTTTGGATTTATAGGTAGCGATAACCTGTAGCTTATCATAGTTTCCTGGAAACCAACTAATACGCAAACAAAAAGCTTTTGCACTCCCTTTGATCTTCGAGAAAATGAAAATTGATTTTAAGGACATGAAAGCTGCAGCAACTATCTAACTTATCGGTGGTCCCCACAACCACGCAGTGAGAGAAGAGGGCGTAATATTCAACACAATAAAAGCGCGGCCGCTTTTGGTTTGTGGTGACCTTCGTGACGAGATCTGCTCTTCTAAAAACAGGCGAAGGCTCCTTCGCGCTGTATATCGTGGTTGCGATCAACTGCACAGTAGTGATCGCATTCACTGTCATGTGCCGAAGTGGCTGTGATGAATTCCGACCGATAAAAAGGTTCCAACTTCCTGTGTAGCACGTGCCAGCAACACTCTTTTCTCGACCACTTTGCCATTATTACGTAGAGCTCTGCAGTTGATTCAAGTGCTACTGCAATAAATGACGTCATTACGTAAAACCGAACCTAATCATACTAATCCTAATTCCCATTGTATACCGAGAGAGGTAGAGAGAGAGAGAGAGTTAAAAAAAAAATCCTGTCTCCACAGGGAATTTCGTTTCATTTCATTTCATTTCTTTATTTGCCCAGAAAACATCCTGAAATCCTGAACGGGTCCCGCGACTAAAAGCTGTTATAACAGCTTGACGAGGCCGTGGAACCCTATCGCTTGGCAGATGGCGGTACAACAACTAATAGACAGCAGCAAAGCAGAATAAAAAATTATGGCATTTGAGGGCACTAATTTGAGAATACAAACAATAGTGCAAAACAGAAATTAAATGGCATACCAGTGCATATAGGAAGAAAAAAAAAGTCACAACAACGAACAGTTTGGCAGATAAAAGTATTTACAATGTATGAGACAAATATATAATAGTGTAAATTATCTGGAACACAATTTTCATGAATATATAGAAAGTAGCTACGAAACCAAGTTGATACCTCAATCTCTTGGATCCTTAGATGAGCGCTTTAACCAACTGCGCCGGCTTTTTTTTTCTTTATTTCCGGTCAACAAAGTACATACATGCATAAAAATCACTAGCCTACCTTTGGCTTAAAAGATGTATTAAAAGTGTTTCATTTTGATCAATCCGTCGATCACATCCATCCACTGAGGCTGCTCAGGCTGACTATGCAGAACATCTCTGAGAAATGTTACACTTTCAATGAAGTTGTCCCTGACCGAGCGTACGTTTTCTTCTGCGTGCCTAAATGCCATCCGCGTTTTCCAAATGCTGTGGAGCACTATAATCATGTCTTATGAGACCTCGTAACATAGTACGGGTAGAAACCGGGTGCCGTAAGGATTAATGGGTATTCTTTTTTTAAGGTTCTTTGTGCTATATCCCAGTGAAAAACAAGATCCCAGCAGTCTATAAACACACAGTCGATGTTCTCTGGTTTTTTAGAGTTTCTGCAGTTGGGGGTCCAAGGTACAAATATACACTTATCATTAAGCCACGTTTTTACGACCGGCCCGGAATCGTGAAACGCACACCATAATTCTCCTTGTCCACCGAGAGGAAGGTAGTTAAACATAATATTCAATAAATAAATCCCGTCCCCACCGGGAATCAAACCACCATCCCTTGGATCCCTAGCCGAGCTCTTTAGCCAACTGCGCCACGCCTGGGACCGTGAAAGGCACATCAGAATTCTCCTTGTCTACCGTGAGGATGATAGTATCGATGACAATGATGCTGCAAACTAGTGATAATGACAATGATGACATTAGCAATGATAATGACGATGCATTTAGTTAATGACAGCAAACGTGATGCACCGCGTGCACTGTGTGCACCAGCAACGCTTAGCGTTTCGCATTTCTCTAGTTTAGATTCCACAGTGCTCTCGGAATGTTTTACACTGGAGAAGACATTCGCCCATTGAACGCATTTCTCAGTATTCACAAGGCCTTCGCGATGTTCAAGGACAAAATACGATCTTGCGTTCTGCGATATCAGGGCAGAATAAGGCACCCATTTGATTCGTACCGAATATTTCTATCGCACTGAAGACTACAAAGAAGTACTACCACTTCTCCTCTAATTCCCTCGTCTCCCCCTATAGTTTCGATTTCTGAAGAACCGCTAGTCGTGAAATGCTCGAGGGCACTCACTATATTACAACGCTACAGGAGAGAGCGCACGAAAAGGAATGTCTGCTTTATGCTTTCACAATGCACACACTGCCGGCCTTACAGCTCTCGTCGTTGGCGCAGTTTCGCGTGTCGGAGATTTCGAGCGACCGCGCGAGCTCTGTTCTCTGGCGCAGACACGATTTTTCAGGGCGAGACAGTTCCGCGCCTTCGCGAAGCGCTCGCGTGTTTCGGGTGGTCCAACGGCGATAAAGTCATTGCCGCACTGCGCGCTCACTTGTGTCCCAACGCTGTAAGTCGCTGTCAGAGTAGCTCGGAGCGAACCCAGGGGCGCAACTAATGGATCTTCTCGCGCCGTTCGGGCGCATGCCCAAATGTGGGCGGGCCACATCTGCGAAGCACTTAAGCCGAGTTCTGCTAATTTGTTCGAGGAACTCCAGCGCTAACGGAGCGCTTGTTGCCTCGGCTTAATTCTTAATTTCACTAATGACCAACCATGTTGCGCACCCATCGCGGCACAACAGAAGCAACGCGGCCGAAATCTGAGGGAGTCGAAATAAAAACAGTAAAGGAAAGGACGATTCGTTCCTTGTACATTACGCGTTGAATTAAACAAAGGAGGCAATGTTCGTGTCTAACGACTTAACTCGACTGCAATTAGCAATCGGAGCGTGGGAGGAAGACCATGAAGAGCAGGATGGGCGCGTTGTGCCTTTGCTGGCCTGTTCACAGAACTGAGTGCTCTAAACCTAATGGCTTGCGCGAGCGATTCATTTTTCCCTTTTGTATAAAATGGAATCTAAAATTATCGTTCATTATCGCTCAGTTTTACATCCGCCAAAGGCAAGCAAAGCTCTAAGCATGTTTTATTCGATGCACCACGAATTCTGCTCTGCACCAGACAAGTAAAACCACTCCGCGCGACTTTTTTTTTCTATGGGGAGAGGAAGGGAGAGAAGGAGACCTTACAAAAATATTCAGCTATTTTTAAATATTACAACAGACGATTTCTCTAAAACCTTGGCAAGTTATAGCGTGACAATGCTCTAAACTATTGGCTTCATTTTTACACACTGGTACTGGTCAAAGACACAAAAAAAGTTTGAATGGCGGCTTGCTAAGTGAGTTTTTGCCCTATAAAATATTTCTCAACACCATTCTCTATATTTTTCGCGATCTATAAATAAACTGACAAAAAGAAAAGGAAGCCTTAAAACTGGTCGTCCAATGGCTTTTTATATTTACTTCATAGCCGTGGGGGACGCGCTGAGATTGCTGATAATGAGTAATTTTTTCTTCAACTAAATAAAGTGTTTATGCCTTCAGAACCTCAGGACCTCTAAGAATCAATCAAAGTTCGTTTAAAATTTCAGTGGATTGTCGCAGTGCACAATGTATTATGAAATCATATCGCAAAATCAGTTATTATTCAGCCTTCGTATTGTTGAAGGCCGCGTCATAACATTGTAAAAAAGCACTTTATTGTGAAAGTTGTTTATGGCCACTATTGCGGTTTCAATTTGTTGGTTTCAAATCGAATGCGCTCTATCTGAAAGTTCGTTAGGATATGCTGTTCAATGTAGTTCTTACATATTCAAACTCATTGCTATTTGTGTGTACCTGGGAAACTGGGCGCTACATCAAGCTGATGTTGGATGTGCCATCTCTCTGTGCTTTATTATACAGAGTGAAAGAAAAACACACTTTCCATTCTATTCTTTCGCAATAGGTCGTAGCATAAGCAGCCGTTGCCTGGCTCACACAAAATGAACAAAAGTCAATACGGAATTCACATTCACGGCCATGTGAGTTAACCGGATTGGTTGTGGTGTGGCATAATGATTCCTGTATTTTCTCAAAACGTAAAGATTAGAAAGACAGTCTTCTTGCAGGAGAGAGTGAAGAAACTGGAGTTGGGAATAAGGAAGAGACAGCGGAATGTTTAAGATAAAAGCATCTCATCGTCTCAGCTTCCGAAGCGAGCTAGAATGCGTACGAGGGCTATAGTTTTCTTCCTGCCTCTCCGCGGAGAGCTCTTTTCTTTAACACAGGCGAACCAAGCATTGAAAACGGTCTCGCAGGCGCAGATGCCTCGCGATTCATCACAATTAGGAAGACAGCCACCGCGAATCCTCCCATCTGAAGAAGTGCAGGCAGAGAAAGGGAAAAGAAGACGGTCTTTGAGAACATTCTGTGGCACTTATCCCTCCCTAGGTGCAGAAGAAATTCGATACCGCGAGAGAGGGGAAAGCGCGCGCAGACGGAAGTGAGCTGCTCGAAATGAGTCCAAAGCCCACGCATTGTGTGATGCTGCATAACTGTCGTGAAGCACGGTGACAGAACGCAAAAGTAGCGACAAAAGTTGTGCACAAGATTTTCCTTTTCACCCCATCTCACTTCTTCTTCTTCACTGCTGTTTACGTCGCAGCCGTGGAAGAATAATTCGTAGCCCCCAAATAAAAGGCGTTTCGTTTCTCCCCATCCCAAGATTCCGCTTGGTCTGGTAAAGAGAGTACAGCGCCTGCCATCGTAGGGAATAGCCTCGCAGCACTGTTCGCCCTCTCCCCTTTTACTCTCCCGCAAAAAGCTTCCCCAATGTTCTCCGTGCTGAAGTGCAGAGGACGTGCAAAAGCTGAGATACCGCAGAAAATCGCGCGTACTGCCTTGGGTCACGGATGCCCTGTCCGGAAAGCGGTTCCGCGATGAAACTGGCCTCTAATTGCAGCTTTTAAGGAATCAATGTCCCGAGCCTTCCCGACTTTTTCTCGGCACCCCTTCCTCCCCTTTCCCTCGTCCGCCTTATATTCGGTCGCCTGCGATGGTGAGCAGCGAGAAACTTTTTTGTTGCTTCGGAGCCGAGGGCCGATCGCTGGCGAGCAGCAGTAGCTCATTAGCGAATGACCGATGGTTTTCGATGGTGCTCAATACTGTATAGTTTGTGAAACCAACCTCGCGATCGTCGCGGCCTTTTCGCGCCCGTCGTCGGTAACAAAGACCAGTGGCCCCTTTGCTTCTATATTTTTTCTTCTTTTTGTGTCTTCATAAAGAAGGAAGAAGCCTATAAGTCAGTCTTCGCTAACAGTCGCGATTTCTCCCTGTAAGTGCCTATCGCTAGTATAGCGCACAGTCACGATGCACCCATGCAGCCTCACAGCCGAAACTGAGCTGAGTTGCGGCTTTTCTGTTCCCGCTCAATTTACGATGCCGGTCTAACAGAGACAGTATCCTGTTACCCATAGTTTTTCCTTTTAAATAAAAGTGTCTAACGGGGATGCTTTAGTGTGAAAAAGTGTCAAGGGTTCTCAGTGCTACCAATTGGCGTCTCCTAAATTGCGTGCGAAAAATTTAGAAGGGGTGAAGCTTTCAAATTGGCCTTCAGACATTCTACGGAGAGCAACAAAAGCTATGTCTATAAAACTTTCTTAAATATTTTAGAAATAGGCAGCAAACTACTTAAAACATAGTGTAGCCTTCATTATGTTTCACTTAGGTCCATTTTCCCTACAATGCACTTAATACACACTTTACAAAGCTTTTACGAGAGGGGACATGACTACTTCTCGTAGCCATGAGCAGAAATATTCGTTTCA
>NC_139347.1:43111482-43173982 GCF_055883805.1 Amblyomma maculatum | reverse complement strand
GCGGATAAACTTTCGGCATTTGCGCATTAAATTCATCACTAACTTTCACGTAGAATTAAAGTTATGCCCTGGGAGTGCGTTGAAATACAAGAAACTACATTCTCTTCCCCCGAGGATGTACCAACGCGGCGCCGTCGAATGCCGCCACTCTGGAACTCGTTTTCATGCCAGTTATACCCATATACCTATATTTAGGCCATTTAATCACATCAGCGCTGCATTAGGGTCACCATTAAAGCCTAATATATTCGGCAGCAGGGATATATGAGGATGAACTTTATGGCATAGGAGTGCTGGTTCAAACCATAATTTCCATATATTACACAAATGTCTGTACCCAGGCCTCAGGAGGATAGAAAAGAGATATTGTTATGTGGGGTGGCATGATAAGCGATGGAACACGGCGACAAAACAGAAACAGAACGACGTAATGACATGACGATGAAATATGCTTTAATGGCCAGCGGGCCTGGTGCGAGCGCTCCGCCCCGCGCCACTCCCCACTTCGTCATCTTCGTAGCATTACCCGGGGCCACTGAGCGATCGTCCCGATCGATTGCTAGAAATCTAATGCATGACGTGACGATGAACACAGACATAAGATTGGGACATGAAACGCTGGACACCAGGATGAATGCGAAGATGGGAGGAATGCTTGCACCGGAGCATCAAGTCCAATCTTCATCGCTCGCCGAAGGCTCATGGACACGCCGAACGGCTTGGGCGGGGGTACTGTCTTCGCTCGAGTGGTCGTGAGGTCGCTTCGTCGTGGGGTCGGTAGGGTCGGCTGTGGGCTCTTCCTGGCCGTCGTGTGTTGTGATCAGGGCTGGGGACGAGGCTGGGGATAGCGGCTGGTCGGGTATGAGCAAAAAGGGCTGGGGCAGAGCTGGGCGGTGATCTCCACGGGCTTTCGGAAAATGGACCCGGCGTACGGTTTGCTTCGACAGTGCAAGGCGAAGATGGGGATGAACCGCACTTCCACCAAATTTTACGTTGTGGCACGACAAGCGACGGACCACGGCGACACAACAGAAACAGAACGACGTGATGACATGACGATGAAATATGCTTTAATGGCCAGCGGGCGTGGCGCGAGCGCTCCGCCCCGCGCCACTGCCCGCTTTGTCATCTTCGTAGCAATATATACTGCAGTGGACTATACACATTTTTACCTTCGCACTAGCTTGCACACGTTTACGTTTCTTAACAAAATAAAGTTGAGAGGGTTCTTAGTTGTTGTTGTTTTTTGTTTTTTTTGCGCGGGATCAAAGGATGCATAAATCCGATATACGCACATCAGGCATATCAAAGACGCTGCACTTGTCATAGCCCGCAGGCGTGTACGCATGTCTCTTTTATGGGGTCGGCAGCGGAAACTACATCAACAATCGTAGATTGTGCTCATATATGTTTCAGAGACGGACGTATAGGTCCGTCTCACACAGAAAACAACCTCCGTTGTACACCAGCCTTGCACACCCGCACTGTTTTAAAAATGGACAAAACGACATTAGTGTACACTAGAGGCACTCAACCACGAAGCCATGCTAGTCGTTACTGGACTTCCTTGAGCAACTCCTTTTCGTCTGCTCCAGGGGTACGCCCACCTCAACACGCTAGCAGAATAAATTGCCCAACGACAGTCAAACAGACCAAAAAAAGATTCCATTCGTCCTAATTCGAGCATCAGCCATCTATTTGGGACTATTGCCACCCTACTTAAATTCTAACAAGCCTTTTTTCCCCAGGAAGTCACAGTTATCTTCAGCACCATTTTCACCAGCTTCTTGTACAACACCTGATGACTGTATTCTTTACACAGATGCAGCCGTAACCCCAAAAGGTAGTTCAACTGCTCTTAAGTTTAGCATTCCCTCACCTGAACAGCCGAACTTACATTACCGATATCAAATCTCATTTTGCCTTCGAGCGGCATGCGATCTTAAAACACATACAAGCATTACCTACCGACCCCACGCATAAACAGGTTCACATAATGACTCACTCTCAAGAAGCCGTGAAGCATATAAAAAAGGTCCGCGGTACCCTTGGGATTCCACAGGCTATACATGTTTCTTGTCACCCTTACCCAGTTCCTATACTGATTCAATGTGTTCACGACGACTGAGATGTGATTATCATCGCCGCAGATGTTTTTCCTCGTGCAACAGATGTGCCACAACCTCTCCATGATTCTACTTTGCCAACAAATTCACTTCTGATGCACTTGACATCTTCAGCATCCCTCAGGCAGCGTACACTTGCTCTCATTCTCCCGTGTACGTACCCCCTTCTACACAATCTATCAAGGGTGGAGGAGGTCTCTCCGATACGGCTGATAGTCAAAACAGCCCTTACACCTGCAGTTCGACACCAGTGGTGAAGTAAGACGACACCAGTTCCGGACAAATGTCATAACTGCGAAGTACTCGCTTGCGACACCCCTTTCCAGCATCTATTATAAACATGCGATGTACCTTCGCTTGTGCGCAATACTATTCTCCAAAAGGCGGGACTTTCGTCCACTAATGAGTCACATTTGCAGTTACGGCTAACGAAGAACATTCGTACTCGCAGTTTATGTGATTTCTTACATACGACTGGTCTGGACGCGTTTTTGTAAGTGCCACTTTTTATGCCGAGTAGAAAACTTAGCTTCATAAATAAATAAATAAATTGAACGCCCTTCGCCCTAGCGATTTTTTTTTAAAGATACTTCCGGGAAAGGATATGCAGTGTGAACTTCTCCGGCTCGTTCCAAATTAGCCTTGTGTAGAAATCATTTGGTATACGCGACGTCGGGCCTCAACCTACGGTACAGGGTTACTGCGCCCTGCTGCACCTCAAATACAACGGACAGTCTGCGTCCGCTTCGGAGATGGCTCACATTATTCTTCTAAAATTCTGTGGCACCTGGTCTACAGAGCAAAAGGAAGGAAGCAGTCTCATATATGGAGAACGCAAGCTTGATTAAACAGAGTGTCTGTCACTAATCGCTGTTCCACAATAGCCCGAAATCCAAAGAAGTTGAAGAAACATTTCAGGATAGTTGTTTTTCATCTGCAGCGAATTGCAGAGCAAAACCAGAACGGACGAAGACACGGCGCCTGGTCTCGCTTCCCATTCCTTTTAAGAGCGTTAGCTCTTACCATTTCGTATTTCCAAGATCACGTGAGCGATATTAGGGTCAAACTGAGGCGAAAAGGCAATAAACCAGATATCGCGTGATCATACTAAGACGCATAGCAAAAGTGAACACACAGCGCTTAGAATCAAAACCACACCTTCGATTCCTTATATATGTGCCAATATATATCGGCCATAGAAATGAGATCAGCCCCAGGACCACCATTTTGATAAACGTTGGGGGTCACCTATTTAACGCAGAATATCCATGTTTGTGTCAAATGGTTCAGCGCATCTTAAAAAAAAATAAAAATGCTAACCGAAACAAAGTCAAAAGTATGTGTGTGAGAGTAGCACCGATGACCTTTCTGCCTCGAAACCGTGAATATGGCGGATCTTTTGGCAGCCATTACGGTCGAACTGTTTGTCACGGAGGGTTCTGGATGGTGTCCAACAATCTTTCTCGCCGAGAGGTCCACGTTTATGCAATGTAATACCTGATATATTGAATAAATGTTCTTGATACAGCGAAAATGTTCCTAATTCGCAATATTAGTACCCAACATACGCATTCACATAGTAGATGGTGCTGCTTGACTATTGGAAAGCATATTTTCCCGTTTGACGCAAACTGTTCGAAGTGGTGTTAAATGAAATGGCATATCCCGGAGGATAAAATTACTAACTGAGATGAAGCCCAAATTACATATGGCATTCGCACCGTTGAACATTTTGCCCCAAACCGTGCTTTCCGGGGAGCTTTAGACGGCCATTACGGCCGAACCGTTATTCGCAAGGGGTTCCGGTTGATGTCAAACGGTGCGTCGTGTTGCAATCTACATGTGTGTAAAATTTAATAACTGATATAACGAAGAAATATATAAAATATAGCGAAGGTGGCTGTAATTCACGATAGAAGTTCAAAATCCATGAAATAGATGGCGCTGCATGAAGGTTCCGGGCTAAGTCGAACACTGAGGCAGTGTTGGCGAACTTTTTTTTCATTGTGCTTTCGCGCTATTTTCGAATACACTCAAGTCTTAAGGAGAGCGCCGACTATGCAGTAAACGTGAAATTGCAGGCACCATCTCGTAGCATGCTTTTGATTTCAAGTACGGCCTTATTGATTGCCTGACGTTGCGTTTTGTAGGAGCTGACAATCGGGATTTTCCTTCTACATGGGAGCATGATAGCAGAATCAGCCTGCCAGGACCTTTGCATTCCTGTCACTCCTAGGTCAAACAAGCACGTTCATACGGCTTGGTTAAAGCGGGGCTTCAAAAGTGGTGTAATAGCCTACGCTGTAACTTCATATCCCGCTGTAACATCGGGGCTTAAGTTGGCCTCCGTGATTTTAAAACGATAGCCTTTAATGGCTCATGCTCGCGGATCATGTCAGTCCGTCCATCCGTCCGTAACGCTTTTGTTACGAGAGAGGCGGTAGCTAGCAGCTCACACGGCCGAGCACTAGCGTAGTGGTGGACTCCGGAAATTTCGACCACCTGTGGTCCCTTAACGTGCACTGACACCGCACAGTGCACGGGCGTTTTGTTTTTCGCCTGCATCGAAAAGCGGCCGCCGCGGCCGATATGCGACCCGCGTTCTTCGGTTCAGTAGCCGAGCACCCTGAAGTATGAGCCATCGCACATGGTCGTTGAAATGTGCGTTCAGTCAAACGTTGGCCATGGGACAATCAACTATTTCAGTCAAATGCGCGGGAGAAGGTCTGTCTTCGATGAAACAATGGCTTTAGCCGCACTGTGAGGTGCAATTAGCGCCAAATTACCGAGCGACACCCGACACGAGCGAAGACATGTTGCGGGCTACCGACGCCTACGCATTTACAAGGTGTTCGTTTGATTCGCATTCAGCGCATCTGGTCCTTCACGAATCATGGCAGTCAGCCTCGAGCGACCATACCTACCGAGTATGTTAGTTGGATCGCCACTAGCAAAATCAAGCCTCTAAACCTGAAACTATGTCCGCCGAAAGGACACCCTATATTCCATCTGCGAGGGTGAAAGGCTCTTAGCTCGAAAGCTAAAGCACACAGGATCGCTCATCAAAGCAGAATACATAAGGCGACCGAAACATTGCTGACGGTATGAAGTATTTGGGAAACTCGCCGTCCTTAAAGATAAGGTGCTTATACGATGCAGACTTTTGATACCAGATTATTCGATCAGTCCATGCGTGTAAAGCGAGAAACTTCTTTGCCTGGCATCTGCATAATTCAGTGATGCGCGTTTGCCATGCACTCATTCACTGCCATTAGGCGTGCACGTGACAAATGACAAGGCTTGGCACTGGTCTCTATTGTGTCCGCATCGATCGGACTCGGTCAGCTTTCAGTCGTTTTCACGAAAGGTCGTGCTCCTGTGAGTGCGGCTCGGTCTACTTCGTCCTTCGATACTGATATCTGATCTCGAATCGTTACTTTCGACGGCCTGAAACCGCAGCCCATCGATCAGTTTTGTATTTCAGGTAACAGTCGTTATTCAGAAATAAGCTTGTCTACGTGACCTACTTTTGCGAGATTTATGATCTGCACTCAACGAGCAGCCACATTTCAGGCACCAGTACTACAATGACAAGCCAAGGCGAGATTAATCATTTTGGTATAAATGAACTCAGCTCCGCCCTGCAGACATTCATGAGTTATACACTAAGCAGATCTCAATATGATATCACCATATTCCATGTCGAAGGAATACGTTGTAAAAACCTGACGATCTTAGTTTACGTGATTTTGTTTTTCCAGTTTATAATTCATGCTTTTACCGTTATTGCCTTTTCTCTCCCTCTTTCGCAATACAGAAAATTCGGATCAATATGTTGGTCCATACGTTTGCCTGTCTCTCGGTATGTAGCCTCAGAAAGTTAAGCTTTTTACTCGAGTAGCACATCCTACGAGCCACTTTCCTCCAGTTTCCCCCACCACCATCCCACTTCCGAAATACATTTAGCCGTTACAGATCCCACACAGCCGCTGAATGAAATTGAATTCAAAGACACAATGAGAAAGCCTGCCTGTACGCCAGAAGCAGCACCTGCCAGCAATATACCTTCTCCCTAACAACGACGCTGCCGATTCTCCGTCGCAATCTAACGCAGCCCACCTTATCACTCAGAAGAAAATCTGACGAGCGTGTTCAGCCTCGCTTTACAGTGCAGTCACTAATTTGAGGCAAAGCGTCAAACTATTCATCTAAGGCAAATTCAACTGCTTTCCCTGGACAGCCCGTCGGCTTTGGTTCATTGCGGCAGCATTAACGGTTCCGTTGCAAAACCCGTTGCAAAAACGTTATGGGGACGCTCAAGGTCGGCCTCAAGAGTGAACGCGATAAAGCCTCCAACAACGCCTTTTCATTCAGCGTCCCAAACACGTTAGTGAGTCATACGCTCCCTAACGCGTCCGAACTCCACATACTCCTGCCAGAAGTATGCCTTGTATATTTCCACAGTGCGAGGCTTCAAACCGGGTACGCAAGAGTCTCGAAGTATTCGATTCTTATCACTTCCTTCGATGAAAAAGGAATAGCCCCAAGTGCGGCCTCCTTTCAACACAACCGTGTCACGTAGCCTCGTGACGTCACACAAACCGCCGACCAATCAGTGCCCATCCATGCAAGCTCGTGATATTTAGAAGTTGTTAGGCTTCGAACAGTAGGCGCCGACGTCTTAGTAAGTTGTTTCTTTTTTTCTTCTACATAAGCGATACTAATGTTTTCTCGTTAAAAGCCTGCGAGAGCCATGATCGTGATTTTTCGAGGCTGCAACACTTCAAACGGACGAGGCCTGCGCTGACACCGCCGGCCAATTTTCTTCAGACATGGGGCCCCTTAAACTGAAAAACAATACATAATGACAACATCCGCGTTGGGCGGCGATGTCACAGACATTTAGCAGCAACGTTGCTTCTAATGCTGTCCTATTCCACTATCAAGGTGACTTAAGCCCGCCCGTTTTCTTTTTTTGTTCAGAGAAAAACACGCATACTAGCACATGCAAGCCAGATGTCTAAAATACACAGTTCTCTATCCGATAGCACTCTTTTACAACCGCCCTGCTTCTGAAGCTGAACTTTCGCAAGCACTTAGTGCCGAAGCGCTCTTCGGAGTAATGCTCGGCAACGCTCCAAGTCCACGCTGATTTTTAACAGAGAGCAGTGAGGGCTTCAGGAGCGCATACATACATAGCCAAGTAGGCCCCACTGTACCCGCATGAGAGCGCAAGTAGGAGGACATATGTTATGTATGCTAACAAAGGTAGTTTGGGACACGAGGAAGAAATAACAGACGAAGACATCATTGGAAGAGCCGAGTAATTCCGTTCTCTCAACGGTAGGCTCCCGCAACTTCTTTCTCATCCCTGATTGTCTCTCGGCAAGTTAAATGGCGATTGTTGCTTAGCGGTGTCTCCGAACACAACCTAAAGGTAACATGCACTCACTGGAGATATGAAACGATTACCGTAAAGGTAACTGCGTAGTGTAATCGTTGTCAAACCGTCCCCTCCTGGCTCAGTTCATGGCTGGTTTCGCGGATATTAAGAATCGAAAACATCACATAATGCAACCTAAACGGAAACACACCCCAGGAAAGATATAATTTATTTGAGTGTTGTGAATTGTAAAAAAAAAATTGAAGGAACAATGCCCATAGGGTTCAAACCGATGTTTTAGTATTGAGGTGAGTTGTGGTAATTCATTGCGCCACAAGTGTGGTTAAAAAGCGACAGGAATACTCTTTCATTCGTTTTGACAATATTTCCGCTATTTGTCACCAGGCGACGCTTCGCAGAGGTCCCTACCGTTGAGAGAACAAAATCACGCAGCAGAGCCCATAAGCCATTATCCAAGGGCACAGCAACAACGTAAACTGAATGAGTTCCTACAGCACCTGCTTCGAACGGTTCTTGGGAGCACCAGAAGTTACTTTATTACAGTGTAGATATTATGCTGAATGACAGCGTAAAGAAAAAATGTTATGGTTCAACTATCCTTGAACTAAGTTTCACCAGCCTTAGTGATCGTCCCGCGACCGCAGTCGCTGCTGCCGCTTCGATCTTGGCTCGCTTACGCGCTTTGTAAGCCTCGCGGCGACAGGCCTCTCGTTGTTAGACGGTTACGGCAGCCGGTCTGGCACAACTGCTGTTCCCGTCTTTAGCGAGATGGCGTGTGTGTATCGCCTATTTACATTGGTTAAAGGAAGAAGCGGTGTAAATGGAACTTCATAAAGATGGCGGTGTTCAATGCAAAACGCAAGAGTGTTTTGACGTTTTAAACGAGGCGTGATCGGCTGCCGCGATACCATAATGCTCTTGTGCCTAGGTACGAGGATTCGTTCATACCTCGTACTGGAATTTTTCGAATTTTGTTCCTTTCTTCGCTCTATTCTTTTCTTCTCTTTGTTCTTCGTCTATCTGTATATCATAGTACTCGTCTTGCTCTTTGTTTTTCCTTTTTGTTTTTTTTTTCATTCCCATTCGTTTTCATATTATATTCTTTCATTTTGGCGTTTAGCTCGTTTTCATTTATTTTATATTAGTTTGAACCCAAAAAAGCTTTGCTGGTCCGGGCCCCCTTGGCACTATTTCTTTTATTCGATTCCTTTTATGGGTTTTTTTTCTTTTTGTTT
Organism: Amblyomma maculatum; assembly: GCF_055883805.1. NCBI lineage: Eukaryota > Metazoa > Arthropoda > Arachnida > Ixodida > Ixodidae > Amblyomma > Amblyomma maculatum. The sequence continues at coordinate 43,165,217 of NC_139347.1, read as the reverse complement.
TTCAAGTAAGAGTGTTGGCATGCACAAGGAACGCAGAGACGAGGCGGAAGGCTTGGTGCCTCAGTTTAAACTTATTTATTATTTTTTTGTAAAGACAGCCCTTTCTTCAATAGCCGGTCGGCTTCGATCGGCTACGGCTGGCTACGTTCCTCTAGCAGTGCCGGCCGTAGACTAGCTGTGGCAGGCAGCACTCCCCCCTAGTGAGAGCATAAAGTCAACTGACTGGTTTGGTTTGGTTTGGTTCGGTTTGTGGGGTTTAACATCCCAAAGCAACTATGAGAGACGCCGTAGTGGAGGACTCCGGAAATTTCGACTACCGGGGTTTTTTTAATGTGCACTGACACCGTACAGCACACGGGCGCCTTCCTTTTCGCCTTCATCGAGAAACAACAGCCGAGGCCGGAATTCGATCTCGCACCGTTGGGAACAGTAGCCGAGCGCAGTAATTACTGCGCCACACCGGCGGATCAACGAACTTTACCGCTCACAAACCTAAACGTATAGGCGGCTTAGTGCGTTCAAACTTCTGCCCCTGCGCGTGTGGTAGCTGCTGGTCTCAATTGCGCTAAAATCCGCTGCCATGAGGCGAGGTGCTTCTGCACGGGTGCTTGGCGGCGGGGTGGGAATGGCTGTTGTGGACTGTTTCCATGAACGCAGGTCTCACTCTGTCCAATAAACAACTTCCAGCCGGCCCCGCATTTCAATACTGAGAATTTTCCGCCCACGACGGAGAATCTTGAATGGTTCATCAAACAGTGCTTATAGGGATCTTCGTACTGCGTCTTTACGCAGAAATAAATGACTAGATGGTCGCTTAGGGTAACAAACTGGATTCCAAGGGAAGGAAAACGTAGCAGGGGGCGGCAGAAAGTTAGGTGGGCGGATGAGGTTAAGAAGTTCGTAGGGTTCAAGTGGATGCAGCTAGCACAGAACCGGGTTAAGTGGAGAAATATGGGAGAGGCCTTCGCCCTGCAGTTGGTATAGTCAGGCTTATGATGATGATGATGATGATGATGATGATGATGATGATGATGATGATGATGATGATGATGATGATGATGAAATGACTAGATAAATCAAGTCAGTTGCCCACGATTGTCCTCCTGCTAGTGGACTTCCGCGGAGGTGCAGCCCGGAGCTTGTTTATCATATCACGTAGGCTAGATGCGTAGTCGCCGGTGGAAATTCGGGCTTGTTGTAGGCCAGACGCAGAAAACAAGGCAGACGTAGTGTCGTACCGCAGACAAGTTCCGCAGCGCCGCAGCCGATGTCTGCCTTGGACGCCGGCGTAGACCCAAGAGCACGATAGGCAATACCTCCATCCAAGAGGGCTGCTCACTTGCCATGCGAGCTGCTTCCTGTTGCCGGTGGAATCTTTCAATCATTACATTGCTCATTGGGTGGTAGGCCGTAGTACTGATGCGCGAGGTACCGATGAATTTTGTCAGACTGGCGAACAATGCGGACTCAAATTGTCTTACTCTGTCCGTTTTAATGGAGGAAGGACCACCAAAACGGCATAGCCATTGGCCTAGAAAAGCGCGAGCGACAGTTTCGGCTCGAATATTCGGATTCGGAATGGCTTCCACCCAAAGCATGAAACGGTCGACACAAGTCAGTATGTTGGCCCTGACATGGTGTCCACGGCCCGACTATGTCCACATGAATGTGGTCGAATCGAGCATCCGGTCCTGGGAACTCCTCCAACGGTGTCACAGTGTGGCGCTGAACCTTAAAACGTTGACACGCAAGACACTCGCGTGTCTAAAAAGTACGACAGTGACGATGTTAGCTGCACAGTGCGAAAAGAAACAATATGCGGCGCACGATTACAAGACGCTATCTATGGTTTGGTTTGGTTTGGTTTGTGGGGTTTAACGTCCCAAATCGACTCAGGCTACGAGAGACACCGTAGTGAAAGACTCCGGTAATTTCGGCTACCTGGGGGTCTTTAATGTATGGAACACGTGAGGCACTGGGTGCGGAAATGGCATAGAATAACACCAAACTCGCAAATGAACGCAGTGGAACAAACGCTCTAGCAACCACATTGTGGTTGCTATGACAAGAGGCTTTCCAGTTCTTGGGGAGGTTTTAATCAAGAAGAACTTAATCTATGACTATCCTTTATGTTATCGATAATATTTTAAGTTAAGAACTCCACGTATTAAGAAACATCATTGTCACATTTCTGTTTTAAGCAGGTTTATAAAACAGCTGCAAATGCTCATCAAGCCTTTATTTTAAAGGGAGCTTCTTGTGGTAACAGCATTTACCGTTCCTACCGCTGAATGAGTTCGTTTCAAACGCAATTGTAATGGTCAAGGCTAAACAAAAACCCGGTTTAAAGTCATATATTGAATCCGCCTGTTTCCTCCAAGTTTTACCAGTCACAGCACTTCCCTTAATGGCAAAGCTTCTCCATTCGAGCGTTGCGATGTTCATTAACCGTGCCATCAGGCCGAAACTGCCCAGCGTTCTGGGATTAGTTCTATTAGTCACCACCGATTGCAGCCCCCCCCCCCCCCCCCCCCGAGTGCCTTCGCGGGCGTGATTTCCCTTTCGCGGCTTCATAGATGCGCCCAGATCAAGCGTGACGGCGCAGATGCGAACCTCCTGCGGCCGCTAATCGAGACCGCACTAGCCGCCCATAAGCTCCTAACGCAGGACTTGAAGCGCCGACCGAGAATATTGTCCGCACGCGTCAAACAACTACCCAACTACCGCTATGGAAGAGACGGTGATGATGGCGGTGGCCTTGTTTGGCCAAGAACCAATGTATTTTATTTGTCCGGATTTCAGTCATTACGGGGAAGAACGTACATACCCACTACCATCCTACGGCCTGTACAACGCACACAACGAGGAGTCCACCCCGATGTAAAAGGAAAAGTGCACGAAGAACCTTTCTAACGAAAGCCATACGAAAAGCAAGCTGAGCCACGCAACGTCAACATCGGACGTTCCATTTCAGAGGCCCACCTTCCCTTCGTGCGCTATAGGGAGCTCGTCGTGTAATTTCCTATTAATTATCTTCTGTGGGGAAAATTCGGGGAGCGTTCTTATTAGGCCCTCTCCCCTCCTGTGCGGCCGTTTCCAAACACTCGCCCTTTCATCCGCTGGAAGCGCGTTTCTCAGTGTGGCGCATCAACAGGGATGTTCGCAGCCCTCGTTACGCTGCGGGCGGCCTCGTGTTTGCACGACGCACCTCGTGTGCTTTTGCCGCGTGTGTGCTCTGCGGAAATCAGCTCTGCGACTGGCTGCTCGCGTCTCTCCTATCACGCCTACTTCCTCCCTTCTTTGTGCTCTGGCGTGCGCCCAGAATAGCGTGCTGGGTGTGTGGCGAATGTCCCAGGCCATTACAGAGACCACTTACGTTCTTGTCCGCAGGCTCTACTACCTTGAGGTCTGGAGCCTGGATAGAAAAACTCTTCTCGCTTCGTTTAGGGCAGCAATCTAGTGAGCTCGTGGTACATCGAAAGACTTTTGGGAACCGACTTACTTATGCCGAAACTGGTTGCAAACCCGTTAAGTTCAATGCAGCGCGGAATAGTTCTCCTTGCTATCAGTTCGTCGCTCAGTAATTTCGCTATCCGGGGTGGTCCAGAAACGCATTGTCCGCAGCCAGTGACATTCTGTTCTTGAGCACTGTAGGATGCTCCTTGCGTACCTCAAAGGGAAGGAAAAGAACCTCTTCATTCCTGTCCATCTTTCCGCGTCAACATGACGTGGCAGAAAGTGCGAAGAAAGGGAAAGCAGCGCCATATCAGGCCGGGTGGACGGCGGCGCAAGGTAGAATATCGGCTGAGTGCAGTGTAGAATTTTAGCCCAGACCTCCTGGTAAAATTTTAGTTTTGCAAGCAATATAATGAGGTAAAAAAATTAAGGCACACATGTTTATATATGTGTGCACTTAGAGCCTAAACATTTTTTTTTTATGTAATCAAGCCTTAATGACACTGAAACCTTTTCCAGTTACTGTCATGAAAGCGGCGGCATGACCCCTGCTGGCACCGCCACCGTGGTTTCGTCGACCTCTCCTCAGGCTGAGCGTTGATGGCTTGAACTCGTTTCTCTCTTGCGCAAATAGGCTTCACCGCATATAATTTGCGCATTCCTTAAGCTCCGTCTTTCAGAGTACAACGTGGCTAGGTTAATGAATTCGGCCTGCGACTCCCCTTTCGGATATGCGCTCGCTCTCCCAAACTTTTCCAACTATTTAATAGCTAGGCTCTTAATTTGTTCCTGATTCATCAGGCACATACTCATGTAATACATCACATAAAACATACATAGCAATACAGACGTATGCTATCAAGTTCTTGTGAAAGACCGCCCGACAGATATAAAGCCTCGCTTTAACCCTTGCGTGGACTTGGGTTGCATGTCTGACTCGAGGCACACGACTCCCGGATCCGAATCCCATCTTACCTTCCAATTTGGCAGTTGCTCAAGTGGCAGTTGCCAACACGGGCAGATTTTATGCCACCTCAATACCTGCAATCCACGTTACCTGTAAAATTCCACACGCCACAAGCATGCTCGCGGTTGATGATGATGATGATGTCCTCGGTCAAAATGGCACATACCGACGGCGGTGGATTGACCAGGGTACATTGCAGATAGTAAATATATACGATCAAGGCGTGGAGAATTTAGATAAATATAGGTGTCTAAGTAGAATTTTTGCCGTGGCCGTACCTTCGTTCCCTTCTTTCTACCGTATGCTTCTCCCTCCTCTTTTCCGCCCCGGCCTTCCTGAGTCTTCGCTTACGGCCATCCTCACCCTTCTGTGGGGGCCATCTCCTTCCACGTTAGTCGTTCATTGTGTTCGCCTCAGCAGCACCCTCAAGCTGCGCCTTCTTCAGCCATCATCATGACCTCCTCCCTTCACTGTAGCCACCGTGCGTTTTCTTCCCGTGTCAGCACCACCGCGATTGCGCATTCCTTCGCTCTAGCCACATACCCGAAGTCGCTGTCACTATTGCCTCTGAGCCCCTCTTCTCCTTCCCTGTCCCCAATAGCTGAGAGGAGATATCGCCTCCATCTAATATAGCCATGACAGATGCTGTGTAGCCCTGCCATTACCTGCCGCGCCTGGTACGTGCAGTATTACGCCGACGACAACGAAGTGCAGTCCAGAAATGCGTACCTGAAAGCTGCACTCTAACATCCGGTGTAGTCAAAGAAACTATATATATGTAAGGCAGTGTTAGAAATATGCATTAAATAAAGGGTGTTAATTGCTAGTGCATGTTTGAAGTGAAAAAAATTATCTTTAGCTGCAGCCGGAACTATAATCCGTTGCTCAGAAAAACAGGGTGCGCTTGGTCTCTCTAGGTATCCCTTCATTGCCATGGGAAGTTTCTGTCGCACAGCATAAAAATTTCACGTGACAGTTGTAAGTACAGTCATTGCTCAAACAGAGCAGTTTTTTTTATTTTCCGTATACGCCTAGGCTCAGAAGTAAATAACGGCGCTTTTGTCACACGCCGGTTAACTCTGTAACGCTCTAATCCCTTGTCAGACGCTTTCTTCTTCTACTCTGTTCTTAACTGTAGTTGCACTGGAAAACAGGTACCCCACGTGCGTAATCGGTGCAGCTCTGACACTTTATAAGCCTGCGTCGAGGCTCTTCATTAAAACCACATAATGCTACCAGGCGGGCTTTCACAGGTTCATTGCGCTTTCGTAATATATACAGTCGCCTTTGACTGAAAAATGGCGGCACACTACGAAATTACGTTCATGAAAGTATATATGAGAAAACACGTAACCCTCGGGAAGTGAGAAATGCACCTAACAGAAAGCAGCGGAGAATACGTCGCCTATTTAAAATATAAGTAGAGACGCGCCGAATTTCTTTTAGGCCCGACAGCTATTTTTACACCTCCGTCATTTTCTTCTCTGATCTTTCCGTCAGCAAAATAAGCCTTGTTACGGAGCGTCATTTATACTCTTATAACTCTAGAGATGTTTGTTGTATAGCTGACTTAGGGCACGTGAAACAGGATCTGTGAATCTTATATGAGAAATGTTGCAACCATCACTTCGAAAAGCCTTGTGCCGCAGGCTTTAAACTGAACTTTTTAGATTTCACCGTGTTGTTTAACCGCAGACTGCGCAATCGGCGGGAAATTTGGATGTCTGAAGGCCGTTTGTTGAGAGCTGGTGCCAATTTATGCGAAAGTGTCGCAAGCGCCTGCACACTCGCTAAGCGTTACTCTATCATCAGCGCACAGCTGCCCCAGTTTCGTGGTTTTTCAAAATTTTTACATGTTTCAGCAGCTTCGCGTTGGAGAGTCGTTTTACTTTTTAAGGAATAGAAACGACGCAACCGCAAGCATCGCGACCATAAAACTGCAATGCGTTGCTCCTTTCATGGCGCAAACAACCTATTCGTGCTTGAAGAACTTGGTAGTAAACTTTAAAATTTACAGCAATTGAGGGAGGCAGCGGACCAGATATGCTTTAATGTCATCAGAGAGGAAGCTTTAGGATCATATCTGTCAGGTCTAATGGCATCTTGTGATATGCCTGAAAGTATAAAAAATTACCTTTTTTGTTTGTTTTGCATGAAACGCTTGGCCGACATAAGAGGTATCATTTCCATCTGCTTTTTATTTATCACATGGACTACATTTTTCTGAACGGCTGCATCAAATTGTTCTTTTCGTCCTCATACGATCTCCTCTCATGTTGTTGGAACCTTTGTAAACGCATCGATCATTACCAAGGGTGTCAGTACTAGTTATAACTAACGGTGCCTCTGCTATTGTCGTTTACATTTGGCCTCAATCGCCACATGTTGTCTGAAGTTTAGCCAGTCTCAGAAAGGTGTAGCAGAATTGTAATCACTAGCACAGCCTATTTCTGCCACCGCAAAATGCCCGCTTGCCTCGTCTACCGCGTCAAGGGCTGGAAATACCTGACTCAATAAATGCTTTCGTTCCGGCTACAGAGCTCAATTATACCAATAGCTCACTGTGGCCATCACGGATCATACATCAGACCCGTAAAGAACATAAAACGAGAGTGGCTGCGCTTTTTACGCTTCGCAGCAGCAACGTAATAACTTCACGCAGTAATGGTAGTGATGTTAGCATGCGCCTGTTTTACAAACGTGAAATTGGTCTGAACACGTTTGCTTCTTTGAAAGATAGACAGTCGTAACGTGCTACACAGCTATCTATGCAAGCGCCCACGGCACGCCTTAGACGCCAACAGGCACGCATTTCCGAAGAACGGGCTCGTGCTCTGTCATCAGCTCCGTAACGACTCCAGAGTATTAGCACGTCCCGTTAGCGGCACGTGTAACAGCCGAGAGCTTGGCGGTGCAGGTCTTGACCCCTCCCTTGAGTAGACGAGCCGCCCACGCGACACCGACGACGACGAGCTCGTCACGCTTCTTTTCGCTGTTGTTTTCCCCGTCCCAGCGCCGTCACTGCAGTGGACGTCCACTCCACTGCCTCGGTCAGCTCCGTGCTCCGGACAGCGAGCTGGAGCGTAGCGTTTTACTGCCCTCTTAGGCGGCCCAGCGTTTTACGGCCAGAGGCCGCTGCTCGCAGCAAACCAGCAGCACCATCAGCGGCGTCAACAGCATCGACACAAAAGCTGAGAAACAAGAAGAAGAAAGTGCCTTTCTTTTATCATACCCAGGAGAAAAAGATGAGAAGAGCGAGAAAGAAGAAAAGGCTACTTCAGTTCTGGCCGGCGGGAGCTTTTATTCGCCGTTTGTCGGCGCTTGGTAGCGTGCCGAAGCAGAGCAACGTGAGCGTGCACAACAGCCTGCAGCGCCGCCTTTTCTTCCTTCTTGCAGAGCTACGTCTTCTGCAGAGGGCGCCATCTCGAGGCGGGCAATTCAATCAGCTTTTTTGACTGGATAGACCCCGGGCCCGGTGGTGCCGTGCGCCGACCAGATGGATGCAACAGCAGCAACAGCAGCAGCAAAGCGGCGCTGCTGGGACGAGCGCGCGATGCTCGTCCCCGAAGCGCGGGCGACGCAAATGCGCCCCGAGTGACGGTCGCCTGGGGACGCGTAACTCGCGGCGACGCCCTGCATCTGGCCCGCATTTTACGGACCTTTCCCCCCTCTCCCTTTCTCGTTCTCCTTAACGCCATCTTTCGTCTTGCTGCTCACTTCTCTTCTTAGCCTAAGTGTCGTAGAACTCGGTACCGAACTTGCTTTTCTCGTAAATGTTGTTCCTTTTTCTCCTCCATCTTCAAAAGAGGTTCCCCCATCGCCTGTTGAGCTTCCTCGTCGCTTGCCCGTTGTGCTCACGGCTCCTCGCGAGGAAAGAAGTCCTCCCTCCTGATCCGGGCGTTTACAGCGGCGTTCATTTATAATTTGTACGCAGAGCTCAGGGAAAAACAAAAAAACTAGATGTTTTTCTCGACCTAGGGCGACTATAGCGAGCGCGCTAGCATTGCTCCCCAGTGGGCATCTTCTATGTTTTCTCCGCGAGGATGCCCAAGTGTGCCCGAAGACTCTTCCTGGTTGGCTGGCGAAGCAGCCTCCTACTGGGAGAAAATTGGTATGCAACGGGCCTTCGAAGGCGCCAATCATATGGCAGGAAATAAAAATGGTAATGAGTAGTTTTATGGCACGGAAGTTTAGAGAACTGCACTCAAGAGGCATCGGGCATTCCGGTGTTTAACTTTAGGCGTTGTATAGTCATTCACAGTTAAACACTCTGCACTTAACGTTCAGCATCACTTGTATCACCCACTATTACTCCGCGTTTACCATACAGAACAACAACTGCATTTTAATTGCGATATTTCATAAATAAAAATTAACCAGCGCTGCTTTCATCACCTTGTTTACGAACACGCTATGCCTAACATTCTTTTACGGCCAACAATACATGTCATTACCTTCATAGCACTCGGTAATTTTCGGCAAGTGTGATTGCTGATTTCGAAAATTTATTATTTGCTATTTCAGCGTTTCCTTCATGCTGTACTTGCTCTCAACGACCCCTGTTTAATCAATATAATTACTGTCGTTTCTTTTCTTATTCCGTGACAGATTAATGTGTAGCAATTATAGAATCGAAAAATAACAGTACCAGCTTACTATCTATCACCCGCCTGTGATATGGCATTTTTGCCCAAGCTCCGTAATCAGGAGTCGTTTGTATACCGTGCTCATAATTGTCATTAAAAAATTCACCTTGAAACGAATAGACAACGACCGCCGATATCCTCCCAAACCGGTAAAAACACTTACAAACGACACGTATACCTGGTGACAATAATGCTTGTATTTATGCATTGTGAAGCCCCGCGCTGTGGTCATTTTTCACGTATGTAGGTCTTGCCGATTTTTTAGATCGTAGTGGAAAACACAGCACATGAAATCTTGTGGCTCGCAATGGTCACTCGCCTCCTCACGCCCGCCCTTGGCACCTGACGTATGTTGGCATCTTTCCGAACTAAAAGCAATGCCACGAAGACTCTAAAGCACAGCACATATTGCGGAAATGCACCGCGCTCTCATTCACTCTTGACGGATACGGCCGATCACCTAGGGAAAGAAAATGAATAAGTCGGAACGAAGCCGGGATGCTGTGCACACTGCTGTGTGCAACGTCGGTCTATTTCTAAATGTCCGAATCAGGGTGCGAAAGATCGACAAGAGGGGAGCCTACACAGTGCGGTGCGTTTTCATGGACATCCAGAAAGAGCCCGTTGACGTAGACAGATGTGACAAATGCGTGCGACACTGCGGGTGAACGTGTTGGCAAATGGGAAGGGGGGGGTCTCGAGGGAAACTCGAATGCAGTGCTGCTTCGATTGGCGTGCTTTCCGCTGACCGTCAACCACAGCCAGTAGCACACAATTGCTTTTTCGCAATTTTAGGACACGGAGTTATACCTGTATTTGATCAACTGGTGCTGACTACAGATTTCACGTTTCATAGCACAGATGCTCAACTGAGGCCTCGATTACTCACAGAGCCTGTAATTACTGGCTTTCTGCCCAACCACTTCCTATTCCATGCAGACATGTTTTTTTTTTTTTTCCGCTGGCGCCACGACTCCCTTAATACGAAGGGGGAGAGGGGGGGGGGGGGAGATGTCTTTATGAGTTCCGCTGCTAAAGCATCGTCAGCTATTTTCGTTCTCCTTCCACTAAAGAGTTGGAAGGGAAACTGTCTACCGATACATTTTTAGTACTGCAAATACACTATTGTCTACAGGTTGGGAGTATTCGAAATTTCCAAATAGAGAATTTAATCTGACCCTATTAGATATGCCGAACTAATCTAATAGTGCATGTTCACAGTTAGTCTCAAGGAGCACTTTTTATATAGAAATGCCTGACGATGTCCCCGCCGTGGTGGTGCAGTGGTAAGGGCGCTCTACTATTGTGCCCAAGGATGCGGGATCGAACCCCGGCTTTGGCGGCCGCTTTTCGATGGAGGCGAAGAGCAGCGTGCCCGTGTGCTGTGCAATGTCAGTGCGCGTTAAAAAAAAAAAAGAAAGAAAAAAGAAAACCGGTGGTCGATCTTTACGGAGCCCTCCACTACGTCGTCTCTAATAGCCTGAGCCGCTTTGGGGCATTAAAGCTGCATCAACCCTGACCCTTGAACCAGCCTGGGAGACGCTTAGCTCTTATAATGCTGATAAATGGCCTTCAAGACAGCGCGAGACGGCAAGCTTCAGCCAGGTTTATCAAACCCTGCCTTCCATTGGCCATTGCTGTCGCACTTCTGGTCTACTTAAATGCAGAGTTAGTTTATTTGCCGTTGTCATAAGTACCAAGTGGTAATTTATATCTTTGTGTTACATGATGGTCAGATCGTCAATATACTGAGGTCTTGCTGCTGGAACCTCAGTGAAAATCATTGTCACGTCCTTGTACTTATGCAACTTGCAAAGCACAGCTATTAGCACTTAGGCGTTTCACGCACACCAATAGCTAATACTTGAAAGAATGTTCGTATTCTGATAGGTCATTCATTTGTCGATTCGTATTCGAGTCGGCGTACACCTACAATATTGGTATTCGAATGGGTTTCAAAAGGTACTAATTTAACACGTGGTAAAGTTTTTCTTATATTTGCTGAGACTGCTTTCGTTCGAAAATCAGGATCTGCAGTCGGGTCAGATAGGCGTCAAGATTCCCTTCACAGCGGTGATCAGCACACTGACCTAGGCTTCAAAGATCTGTAGTTTGGCTAACTCAAAGAACAGACTTATCGCCCTATCCCTGTTATATTTGATAAATCTTATATGTCGCCTCTCATAGCCCGAATCGCTTTTGGGACGCTAAATCCCATAAACCAACCAACCAGCCATACGTCTCAACGATTAGCGCAAGCGACGACTAGAGAGCTCCAGCGAGGCTGTTTCTTGAGCTAGTTGGTGGCGTTTGCACGTTTTGGCGACGCCTGAAGCGTCCGTGTCATAGCCCCTCTATCTTTTGCGCTTCAGGTTCCGCCAGAATGAACAGACTATAGAGACACGTCTTGTAAGGCAGCTGGCACCGCACTTTGTTGACGCGCGCATTTCTTTGTTATCATTATTGCTGACCACTACGCATCTATCTTGGCAACAGCTACACATAAATTTCAACACCAGAGCGCAATGATGTCCGTTATCTGCCGTTCTGAATGCGGTGTCATGTTCCAGCCTGTCCCATCTCTAAGGTCCGGGATACACTGAAGAGGTCTCTTTCAATCGTTCATGTGCGACCTTCAGAAAAGCTCGAATTCAATGTGACAAATGACCGTTCGTTTCGTAACAGCTTGCAACCGTAATAAACGAGGTGCGCCAGAGAACAACAAAAGCTCGGTGGACCGCATTCAGCCCAGAAACTGCGACATCTTCGTGGTTGTTCCGCGCGCAAAAAGCCAGCCACCCTTTTCGCCTTGCCTCGATGACTCGTCCTCCTGTATGTTACCAGCTAATACAGAAGCAGAGAGAGAGCCCGACGTTCGTCCCTGGAACATATTTCGAAAACATACAGCAGGAGCACCGGAGGTCGATACCTAATGCGCTTGTTGCATCAAGAGCCCTATATGGCCAATCCTGGAACTTCGAAGTTAGTCTCAGCCGCAAAGCCAAGTCCCCCTTTTCGCCATCCTCTCCTGAGCCCTTGTCTTCTTTGCCGATTCAAGACTTCATTCGACCGCGAGCAGCAGAAGGACGCCAGCAGCGGTACTTGTCAAACCCCTCGTCCTCCCATCTCGTCATCCCCGCACCGGTGTCAGATATCGAGCGCGGTTGCCTGCAGCCGTAGACAGGGTGTCGAGGGGAAGAAGTCTTGCGCTTTGAAGAGCTTCGTTCCGCGAGCGCGGGGCGCTTGGATCGTTGGGCGCCTTTTCTTGTTCCTCCGGACTGTCGGCTCTTGCGCCTCTTGCGTCGGCTGTGCCTTTCTTGGTGCTGATGTTTGGCGCGAAGCTGCTGGGGCAAGAGGAAGTGTGTGCAATGGGAAAACGAGGCCCTCAGCATCGTCGGAAGAGCACGAAAAGCGTGCCGCTATCTGCGAAACAGCGCTGCCTGCTGTGTGGTTCCCTTGAGAACCGCGGGCGCTGTGCCAGCCTGGCCGGTCAGTCCGCCGTGCAAGAAGGTCTCCCGTATTGCAAAGGCGGCATCGGGAGCTTGCTGTTTACCGACGTTTCCCACATTTGCAGAGAGATGCTCGTCAATGGAAAGCCTCTGAAGCCCTCCCCTGCCGCTGTATACAGTAGAGCATTTCTCAGAACTACCTTTTTATGCCTCCGGTCTACTTGTTCGTCTTTATTTCACCCTGCTTTCGCGACGGATGATGCTTGCACCGCCTACGTTATCTACATGCGCTATATTTGCCTTCCCAACAAGTTGCGATCTGTTCCCAGATCAGTGTGAACCGCGTGTGTTGGTCGACGGCAAATAAATTCCTTTAGAGCGCAGAGAGTAAAAATTCTTGGAGAAAGCAGAACATCGAAAGTCTGAGCAGTTTTTAAGCTAGTAAATAGTCAACTTCTGATAGCCACAGAAATGATATTTGGCAAAGCCTTTTCTTTTGTTAACGTTCTTGTTTTGTTTTTGTTTCTTTTTTTATCGAAGCTTGGTAAGGCCTAATTTTGAGTTTAATGGAAGAAGATACCATTTTTTCGCCACGCGCTTCACCGAGGTCATTCAGATCATATTGAAGTGAATAATTAGCCCACTTTTATCGGGGTTCAGCGCGGTGAGAAAAGCAGAACTTTTTAAAGCTTTTTGATTCGATACGTAGGTAAAAAAAAAAAAACGATTTTTTTATTACTTTAAACCGATAGAAAGATAGAAGATATACACAAAAGAATATGAAAGTGAAGACATATATACAGAACCTAGTTATCATTCAAAAGGAGATCACGAACACATTGTGAATAAAAAAATAAGGGGCGCTTTTTATTCATTATGTGATGAAAATGTTTTGCCATTAAACATTTCCCTTGCTTTCAATTGTTTCTCTTATAATGGCAATATTTCCTCTGCTTTTCTTTTATGCTTTATCATAAATTGGTATCCCATTGAAGGTCACACAACGCAAAAATTTAACTCGGAAAGAACGCACATATGTAAAATTAGTGTGGGTAGGAAAAACACCATTTACAAGCCCGCACAGCTTAAGACATGGCGGGCTGCACGTGTCAAACAAGACACAGACACTGACTAGCAGTTGAAAGAATTTTCATGTCAGAATTGGCAATACACACCTCTGGGCCACGCTAACAGCAAAAGAACATTAAACGCGTATCCTGTTCAATGTGAAATTTACCCTCTTTTCTTTTCCGAATTGCCGTCGGCCATCCTCTGAATAAGGCTATGGAGGAGTCTGATATAAGGCTGATTTTTTCCTGCACCGAAGGCAAAAAACAGTGCAAAATGGCTCATTCAAAAGACCCACTCCCAAATTTGCTATACAAAACTTAGAAAGGTTTTGCGGAACGCCAAATGCAAAACAAGAATGTCTGCGAAATAACACTACCTTGGGAGTAATCGTGCGCAGGGTGGACTGGGCGTTGTCAAATGTTAAGCTGAGAGAACGTAAGAAAGATATCAAAGGCGGCATGAAGTGGAACTTATCATGTAGTACCCAGCCAGTGCACTGCAGTTATTGACCGGAGCAAGTGTCGCAGAAGATGCAAGACCAAACTTGGGCGTGAGTCATGTGAGGCACATATAATTCATCGCAGTAAAGTGAACTGCATCGGCACTCTTTCCGTAACTCGAAAAAAAAAATGAACTTCTTGACGACTTGCAAATGCGAAAAATCTCGCTTTCTGTTTTTGATCTTTTTGTGTTTTAATCCTGTGGGCGGGGCTTCGTAGTATACATTGCCGTTGCAACAATAAAATTTATCAGTTGGTAGTCAACGCTTGAGTCGTTGCCTGCTTCTTCTCTGTCCCGTGTTTTGCGCTGTTATTCTTTGTCATGTATGAAACAGCCGAACAATTTCCTCTCGACTAACATTCTTTTCTGCAAATTTCTGAGCATCTTTGCTGCGCTCTGTGTTGAGTCATTTATATTAATTTATTATGTTGGTTGAGTAATTTTTACTCACTAGTTGTCATTATCAATTTTACAAAGTGATACTTTTTTCGCGATAGTGCGCGAGGGCAGTGTTGCTCTTTTCGTGGTAGCCACCTGCGTACCTCGCCGTACTCTTCCCTAATTTGGGAGCTGAGGATTTCTCTTTCTAAGCGTTGTTACCTTCTAAATATGGAGGTGAGAAATCACAACGTGCCATCCAATGACGTTTCCTTTCTTTCCGACGGGGATGTCATCAAAAAAGCGTTAACAAAGAAAACAATTTTTTGAAATTACACAACCAATAAACCAAGGAACTTTGTATACTTCTTTCGACCCTCTCAAGGTCGCGGGTTCGATTCCAGCTGCGGCGGTCATTTTGCGATGGAGACGAAAACCAAGACGCCCGTGCTATGTGCGATGTCACTGCATGTTAAGAACCCCGGGTCGTTGAAATTTCCGCAGCCCTCCACTACGGCGTCTGTCAAAGCTTGAGCCGCTTTGGGATGTTAAACCCTACAATCCAAACCAACGGAGTCGACGACTCTAGAGGGCACTGAACCACAAGCGTCTTCAAACTGCGTTCAAAAGTTCCATGAGTTCAGACAGTGACGCGCTTCATCGATTGCAGAAACACAAATACAGATAGCTCTTGCTAATAACGCATTTTTTTTTTTTTTTTCTGAACACGCTGGCGCTCTCCTGCCAAGATCAGAAGAGGTGCGCCGGCATGAAAGCGCGTGCATTGCGTCACACAACCTCCAACACGATGCAGCACGTTTACGCTTTCGATGGCGCATTACCGAGCAGCTTTTCCTGTCGCCGCGTTTACCCCTGCATCTCTGCAAGGGTTGAAGAAGAGATGAAAGGGAAAGGAGGCGGCGGAGGGAAGAGAACACTGATTTCCGGCAGCCGAATAGGGGCTTTCGCCTCCAGGTGCGTACGTCTGTCAGTGGCAGCGGGCCACTGCGGCAAAATTGAACGCCCGGTTCCCTGTTTTTGCCGCCGAAAGCCGATTACGCAAAGAGACCGCTTGCGAATGCACTGACAGGCTTCGTTCGAGAGCTCCGCAGTAATGCCTCCCTCCGAGGGTCGCTGTTAATCTCGCCACGGGGACGTCAGGGCGAAAGCGCCGTCATTTGAATTTACCCCGAATGAAGCGGCCGGAGAGGAAACAGCGAAACAAGTAACGCTGCGCATCTTAATTTCACGCTGAAGACAAGCTGGGGTTCGGCTGTACGCACAGATTCTCGCATTGTAATGCAAATGAATTGCGAGTCTTTTTCATTGTAATGTGCGGTCCATTGGATTCACCCACTTTTTTTGGCTGTCTGGTTTTTTTGCTTTGTTTTTTTTTTTTTTTTTCAAGGGGGTGGTTTTATATAATACAAAACGGGAAAAAAGCTGCGTGTAGCACAGTAGCGGACACTCTTTTTAAGAAAAAAAAGTAAGATTATGTCGTCAAGGCAGGAAGTCGGACTAGTTTGTGTCTCATGATTAGTTGAAAAAATTTGCCGACGATTACGTTACTTCCTAATGCGAAATTTGAGCTCAGCTCATCAGCTGTTTCTCTTTTTCGATAGATTGAGGTAAAGATTTCGAGCAAGACATGTATTTACAATTACAGACAACTTTTTTAACTGTTCACACTTGTTCCTTCAAGAAACACTCCACTAACAATTTTTGACTGTCATGAAGGAAGCTTTGGGGTCGGAGAAATTTGGAGAGCAATTTAGTTATCTGGAGGTTCCGGGAGGCAGCGTGTGGGCGGGCCAAAGCCATAGCCCGGAAGCTGGAAGAGAACACCAGGGGTCCCCTACACGGATGAGTCGCTCTGAAAATACAGTGACCATGCAGCAGTGATGGTTACGTCAAAAGACGGGCTGATCGTCAGCGCGTCCATAAAGTCAACAGACCTCGCAGTTGCCGAAGAGGCGGCCGTGGCCCTCGCACTCGCACAGCCGAGCGTGGACACCGTGGTCACCGACTCAAAGGCAGCCTACAGAAGCTTCCGCAGGGGGGTAATCTCCTCCGCGGTCCGAGCCATTCTATCCACGTACAAGCCTCCGGAAAGAGCCATAGAGCTCGTGTGGGTCCCGGCTCACTCGCAGGTAGCAGGCAATACCATCGCAGACTATATCATGCCCGAGAAATGTGAATCTGGGGCGACCACGAGCCGGAAAAGCTACCGCATCCGGTTACCAGCTTTCGGAAGATTACCCGGATGTACCTAGAGGAAAGGTGCAGACTGCCAGAACCGCACCCCAAACTCACCAGGCAACAACAGACGATCCTGCGTCGAGCGCAGGATATGCTCTGTCCTTTTTGCAAAAAAGAAAAGGGCACCCTGCCGCACGTTTTAGCAGAATGCACCAAACTGAAGACCCCCCTCCTCCCCTTCCCGCCAATATCCCCAATCCCCAACCCCTTGAGCGGTGAGAGACCTTGTTATCCATTCAACTCACACTGACGGACAGAGCCCAGGAGCTGCTGAAACAATATGGGTCCCGCAACTAAGGAACCACCCCGTCTGGTGCCTGCATGCACTACCGATTTATTTCGGGCCTAATAAATGTTGATTCGTCCTCCTTCATAATAACATTGCACGGCGGAGAGATAGCAGCGACTGAATGATGCCGCTGACGCCACTAGCTAGTCAAGACAACGTGGCTCTGTGTTTCCGCTTAGGAGGCACGCACCATGATCCGATGATAGCGAGCCGGTGCTTCGGAAACCGGAAAACACCGTCGCCGCCACGCATAAAAAGAAGGGAAATGTGGGAGGGGGAGGGGGGGGACACGCGTGGCCGCCGCCAAGGAGGAAGAGGGGGGCTGAGCTGAGAGGCTGAAATGGGAGCGGAGCTGGTTACGAGGCACGACGCCGACGGCGACAACGATGCGAAACGCAGGAACGGGCGCCAAAGAGCTGCGCTCTAAAATACTAACGCATAGAATGATGTCTAGTGCTCGTTCTCTCTTTTTCTATTTCTTTGTCCCTTTCCCATGTGGTAGTAATTTTATTATTTATTGTAATCGCGATTATGTTAATAGCAGGTTTTTTTCTCGAGGGTCTCTGAGACGATAACACGCTGCAACATTTCCTGGCCGCGACTGCAGAGTCGCCGGCGCACTAGACGTTATCACCAAGGCTCCGATTGTGAAACGGAATGAAAACTAAAGAACATGTCTGCAACTGAGCTTCATATTTCTAACCAGTAATTGCGGCTTTCGCAGTAGAAGGAACAGCAATGCATCTACGAAAATCTGCACTATTGTATTCTACCGAGAACACAAATTTATTTACTTTAAGCGGCTTTTCGCACAATTCAATCTGTAGCACACCTGTTTCCCTCAACTCCTGCTTTGCCTCAAAGCCATGTTTTTACCTGTTAGCCAGACTCAAATATAAAAAGCGCTGCTGTCGCCCCCAAAATGACGGTAATTTCCCGTACTCGCACTCAACGAAAGCAAACTCGGTGACTCAGTTGACCGGCACATGTCACACAACCTTCTGTAACTTTCGGCTCCATTCTAAATACTGCTTATTTTTTCAAAGTGAAAGCTTTGCTAGCCCCATTACGCGAAAATCTCGCGAAAAGCTGGCCTCGATATCGCGCATGCGCAGAATATGACTTTTGCAGCCTACGGCCCATGTGAAGCTTGGCTTCAACCCTACCACGTAGTGAAGCTTTGGGCGTCAATTGGTTCACAGGAAAGGGAAGGTGCAGTATCTGTCACACGTGTTCTATGAACACCTGACCCACGCCGTAAGGGAAGGGAAGAAGGTGAAAGCGGATAGAGAGAAAGGGGTGCCGCAGTGGAGGGTTACGAAGTAATTTCGACCATCTGGTTATTTGCCATCGGGGTACTACAAATTATGGCGGGAGCCCGGAGTAAATTATCTGGCAGTCTTGAATTTTCCATAAACGAGTGCACTTTATCCAGCTTTATTTCTTCTTCTCCCAACAACTACCCTCGAAGCGGTAGGACAGCGGTATCAGTAAGTGGAGGCGCAAATTTCCCCTGCTACATATCGATATCGGTAACACAACACGCTCGTTCACCACCAGCAGGCTACACAATTTTGTGTTTATTTGCAAAGCAGTGGGGGATAATAATAATAATAATTGGTTCACAGGAAGGGAAAGGCGCAATATCTGTCACACTTGCTCTGTGGACACCTGAACCGCGCCGTAAGGGAAGGGATGAAGGTGGGAGTGAAAGTGGAAAGAGAGAAAGGGGAGCCGTAGTGGAGGGCTTCGGAGTAATTTCGACCACCTGGGGATCTTTAACGTGCACTGACATCGCACAGCACACGGACGCCACTTCGTTTCGCCTTCATCGAAACGCAGCCGCCGAGGTCGGGTTCGAACCCGGGAACTCCGGACAGTAGTCGGGCGTCTTACCACTGCACCACGCCGGCGGGGCAGTGGGGGATAGTGCAAGTTTGAAGGCACATTAAGAATGTTCTGACACCAACTTTGAAGGTGGCTGTGCCTAATAATTAGCTTAAGCAGCAAACATACAGAGAAAATTTAAAATTTATTTACAACACATCTCTCCGTCGTGCAAAGAAGGTGACATAGATAATGAACAGCCTGATTGGGCGGCTTACTTCCATCTTGCACAGATTATTTGCCCTAGTTATGCAATTCTGTCCTACGATCTCCACACCTCTACTGCGCTCTTTTATGCGTCGGTTCTGAAATGTTCTTTGCTATTTTTAACAAGTCCAGAAGATCGTTCAAGGGCCCAGTGTGTGCTGAGGTACGTGTTATCAATAAAAACCGCCCTGGTGGTATACCCCTTTTGTAACACAGGCTATATACAAACCTCAGCTTCTCTACCCCTCTCCTGCGTCTCCTTTTCTAATCTTTCTGCATTCTTTCTTGAACGTTTAAAGATATCAAACGGAAGCTACACTCTCTCAGCCAAAGGAAACAACCAAAACACATCTGGCTCGCAAGGAACGCCTGAAAAATTCTTCAGCAAGGCACCGTAAACTTTAGAGACGCCAGCGTAATGCTGCGCAGTGCGCGCCCCCGTAATTACATTGGCAACTGTCCAAAATCAACGAACGAAAACCTGCAGACAGCTTTCCGGTGATTCTTCGCCGTCAGGTGTTCTGCCCCTTGA
Organism: Amblyomma maculatum; assembly: GCF_055883805.1. Lineage (NCBI taxonomy): Eukaryota > Metazoa > Arthropoda > Arachnida > Ixodida > Ixodidae > Amblyomma > Amblyomma maculatum. The sequence goes on along the minus strand of NC_139347.1, from coordinate 43,145,575 downwards.
GCGAGCAAGCTTTCTTTAAACGAACGGAACGGAAAGAGCTGATAAGGTCGCCTTTTTTCTCCGTTGCCCCGGGTGCGAGCGACGCGGCGAAGGCTTGTCAGACAAGGTGGGCTCCGCTAACACCGCATGGGTGGAGCCCCAATCAGGCCGATCGCACGGAAGAATCCCCGGGCAAGCTGTGATATCGATTTCATTCCTGTTCCGCTGCCGCCCGAGTGCCTTCTTCGGCGGAAGAATGGAGCAAAAATAACAAAAACTAAAAGTGTTAAATTGGAATAAAAAGCGTAAACTACGCCGGGGGAAGAATTATAGCAGAGAGGAAAAAGTACAAACAGCAAGTCGACCTCTTCTTCCCTCCGAGCGTGCCCCCTCATTTCCTCGGTTTCATTTTTTTTTTTTCCTTCTTCAGCGTTTCATGCATTTTGCGGAAAATAAAAACAATTTTGTGGGTAGGTTCGTTTGTATTTCTTCTTTCAATGCATGTATCGCAACAATAAACAAGAGGAAAGACGACTAGAGCTCTGGACAAAAACAAATTTGCGGTGAATTCACTGAGGCGCACAAGATAGCCCAAGAAGAGGGGAAGTGAAGCAAAGCTAGGAAGTCCTTTCTTTAAAGAGAGAAAAAAAAATGTAAAAGCGGAATGTGTTGAAAAGAATGATAACAAGGAAACAGAAAATGTCCAAGGAATTATCGAAAGGTACCTTCCTTTAGGCTGTCATTGTTTTCTCCCTTCTCTTTCATGCTTCGACCAGTGAGCAAGAATTCGAAGTTTCAATTAGGTGCTTTCGCTAGTTTCCTCTGCGTGCTAGGTGCACGCAGGCGGCGCATGCGTACGCACTTATCTAATTCTTGCTGTTATTAGCCTTCGTGCACGAATTGTCACGGCTTCTTTATTTTTCTTATCCTACGCAAGAACACCCACCAAGAGGAGGTAAAAGGTGGACCAGTCTCTGGAACGGCGAGATTTTCGGCTCGAACATGCATTCCTCGCACGCTAGGTATGCAGACTAACTTCGTACGAGGCACCGACTACAGCACGTGATTGCGAACCATCGATTTCTGGCGTCAAGCTGCGGGTCGCATCTTCGGCCTACACCAATCGGGACATTAGAAGAGAGGCGATTACCATTCAAGGCAAGCCGCATAGGCAGACTGCCAAGGAAAGGTATGAAGGCCTGCTGGTCGACAAAACGGGGAGAAAATGTCGAGTACGGTCCTATTCTTTGGAACGGCCACAAAGCGGATCAAGAGAGTCTTAAGATTCCAATCGAAGATCGTTGTTTTTCGATGCGGAACTGATCTAAATGTTCTATCTTTGGTGAGTCTGATAGTGAACCTCACTGCGCGTTATTGGCAGGACCTTAAAAGATCTTGCTTGGTAGGGGTAGGCAAAGCAAAAAGCAGCTCTATATGGCCCACAGGCTAAGAGGTATGGCTTATTAAGGCGCTGTCATTCAGTTAAAGTTTGACATTTTTAACTTAAAAACAAGAAAGCAGTATAATTTCTCGCGCCACTTGGCAATGTAGCGCCAAATAAATTAGGCAATCATTAGAGTCGTTTTGCGCTACATATTGTCACGGAAAGCCGGTCTGGCCTACACATAGAAGGCAGGCGAGGCTTTATGAGCAAGCAGCGTTCCGCTGACAGCGCGCGAACCCACTTCAACGTCCTTTTCTTTCAGGCGCTACCTGAGAACACCGGATACAAAAGTAAGCAATATATACTATTGAAAAGTTAGACCTTTCTTTCGGTCTCATGCAAACCACTTTCTGAATCGGACAAGTCTTTTTGGCGCGGTAGCTAGGACATTCTACTGATGAAAGAAAGGTCAACAGAGCGAACCTTGACTTCAACAGCCATATTTTGGTGGCCACGAAATCAAGAATTTCCCTACGGGTGTCAGTTCTCGTTAAAGCCTATCAGAAATTGATTCGAAGCCTTCCGCTACGACGTCTCCAATAGCCCATGTAAGTACGTGTCTGAAATTTGAAACTCACATGCCATACATACCGTGGTGTGTTAGCGCGATTTCAATGCGCGCCGGTGCCACACGAAACCATATATACACCGACGTACCCGTGTTGTACCACACCGTAACATAACATGCCATATCATGCCATAACGATGCATTGCCTTGCCATATAATATATCACACTGCACAGTGCCGCACTGACCGCAGCATAACAGACAGTAGAGTACCATTCTATAGTCGCGGCAACATCGTACTGTGTTGTGCCGTACCGTGCCGCAGCCCATCATACCAAGGCATATCACACTAGATCGCGCCGTGCTGTGCGGGCTTTGCCATATAGCATGCCATATTTATTTGATATCTTCGTTCCTTGCAGTGTCTACCTTGTTTTCATGCTTGGCCAGCGCTTTTGGCCTGACTAACCATTCATCCTCCTTGGAGATAAAGAGTGCTGCGACTATGATTCCGGCTGTACTTCACTTCAAGCGATCCCACGTTGCTCATCAGCGCGACTGAACACCGCTGCGCTCCAATCTGTACCCTTTCTTCGCACGCTTCGCAAGAACGAAATTATTCCGCGCTTGTTTTCTCCCCTCCACGAATACTCGGTTGCTTCACGCACAATCTGGTGGTAAGAATTGATGTGCGGCTATATTTGCGGCTAGTGCCCAAGCATTCTGTAAATGCAATTCATAAGAGTTTTCTTAATAAAACCGATCTTCGGACCACATAGTGTTTCGAGTGCTAACTAGTATGACGCACTGGTGAGCCCATACACGAACACTGGCCGATTAAGAAACCTGCTTAAGTATAACAACTTTGTTTTAGCATAAACTCCAGGTAATGACATGCCAGTGAGCAAAAACTTAACTGGCACAGTCAGCCCTACAAAGTGGCTGCTGCCATTGCGAAAAGTTTTCTGAAGAGTACTAGGGTCAGGGCTGCATACATATAATCCGTTGAAGTGATACCACTGTCGATACAACTTGGTCGCCTGCAGATCTAATAAAACCTTTCGCTGTGTCCGCACCGAAGTCTTCGCGAAAGAATAAGCGTTAAAGATATTTTAAAGTAGCACTGTGATAAAATGCCGAAATTACGTGAAAGCGTTTAATCCAGGTTTTTGCGCTATATATCAAAGCGCCTTGTTTCTGCGCTTTCACTACCTCCGACGCTGCTGTAGCCTCGACCATTCTATCAATTTGTTCATTTTGAGATTCTCGCAGCAGTGGGTGCACATAATTTCAAAACATTTTTTTTTATATATATAAAAGCAACTCATTCTTAATATGAGAGTTGCATCCTTCCTGAGCATAGCTGAAATGCATGGTGCCACGGTTACACTTCTCGTTTGAGCTTTTAAGCTCTTTTCAAAGCATTCTTTGATTGACGCTTATGCCCGACCTGCCTGACAGAATGATGGTATTGTCGTGTTTTCGCTGTAAACATTTAATTTATTTTATATATTAATGCACCTTGTTAGTCACATCATCCTTATTACTGTTAATGCGGAACTACAAAACGTTTTGTTTGTTGAGCGTTGTTAACTGCACGACGCTGGCTGGTGACTAGGCAGCTAAAGCAGCTGTACTTAAAACCAGTCTGAAGCGGTATTCATGGTGGCAGCGAACTTTTTGTGCTAAAGCATTTCTAGAAGATGTTCGCTTGATTGCAATACGTACTAGGCAAATTGTAAGCCAACATTGACGTCCTAACGGCGTCAGTTACTTTTACACTTGAAAACTTACAACCTATCCTCTTTGAATATCATTGCCCTAAAACGGCGAAGCTAACATTGCGCAAATTGTCTTTATTGCTGCTAATGCTTTTCTGTAGAGATAATATCACGGAAACTTGCGGGCATTTATTGATCTTTGTATCCTCCGGTTTTCGAAGTTGCCGGTAGTTAGTACTCGATTCTCTGTCGTTTCTGGTTATATGTTTTCTATTAAGTGTTCACACCACTCGAAAATCTGAATTCCATACAGTTTCTTACGGCACGCAAACATTTTCTTTTTATTCTGAAGCCTTTCATGTCCTGCGAAGTATGTTCAAGTAATTAGTTCACCAGACCGTGGTTAAAATTATGGGGGAAAATTAAGCTCCACTTTTATGAGTATGGCGCGATAGCTTAGACTAGCATAATGCATTAAAAACCCTGCTTTAATCAAGCCGTACGAAACTTGCCTGCGATAACGTGATAACGTGTCTTACTCAGAATGTAAGAATGTAGAGCTCCTGACAGGCTGGTTCTGATATCGCCCACTCATGTCAATGGATAGGACTGAGTTGGCAGCTCTTGCCAAACGTAACGTCATGCAGCCCCTGCGTCCAGTCAGGGCGCGGCCATATCAGCTGCCAGCCACCACCTGTCAGCACCATATTCGAGATTTTTCGCTCACAACGCTGCCGCTGGATTTTCTGGAGAACTGGGCCTTTAGCCATATCGCGTTAAGAAAGCATTGCGTGTGCTGCACGAGCGTTTTCAATACCACTCAAGTTCCATTCTGTGTTTCTTTTTTATCTTTAACTCATATTTTGTGAGACAGTGTGCTCATGCACCGTCCTCATCCGGCACATAGTCTGCATCTTCCTCATTTTCCGCATCAGCTGCATGAACATGCGTTGGATATTTCACATTATAATGGACAATGTTGAAAACGGACTGCTGTATAGCACATACAATATTGCTGGCGTTTCTCTTCTTAATTTCCGTTTTCCTTTTTGCGGGAGAAAGGTAGTACACCTGATCCCCTCAGGTAGTACCTAAAAGCAATGAAGATTGAAGGAAATAAAAAGTCACGGGCACTCGGAATTGTAACGCTGCTGATCAGTGCATCGCCCCTTCTCTCCTGCGACAATATAGTGCGAGAAGCACGCTATTATAATCGTTAAACACGTGTAGCCCGTGGTATGTATACCGAAATTTACAGTGTTTCAGCAGCACGCAAAAAACTGTTTGTCGAGCAGGATTAAACATAAATTATGAATTAACACCTGCCAGTGCCTGAGAAAGAAGTCACTGTGCTCACTAGCGATGCTATCGCCCTTTGTTCGACTTCAGCTCACTGGTAAAACGCAAGGTGACGGCATAATTTTGGTAGTTACTTTCCTGTCAGAATGATATTATGGCAGTTACGGTGGTGGTGGCCACGTTGAGTTATCTCAATAAAACGTGGCAAGGTAAATAATATTTTGTGAAATGCTTCCTCAGATTATCAGCCATTGACTCTGAGGGCATCCGTTAATGAGCGCACAAAGTAGTTCGTTTTCTGAACATTTCAGAGGCTATTTATGTTGCATGCGCGCACGTTTCCTTCCGTCTTTCTCTAAAGAAACAAGGGTGAGCTTAATAATGAGGTCATGCCGAAATACAATCGACAGCGTGCAAATAAAAAGCACAGAATTTCTTCATCCTTGCAATGTTTCGGGAGTTAATGTAGCGCATCCAGAAACCAGTGATAAACGAAGCGGAAAAAGAACGTAGGACAGTACGAGGAAAAGAAGTCTGCCGAATGACAGGACAAGGGCGCCACTCATTTTCCTGTGACAAAAACTATCAGTTCTTTTGAGCCGCTTTTCGCGTTTCTTTTTTTCTCCGAGCAGAAACCATCAACCCCTTCCAGAACGCATTTCGGGAAGCGAGCTGGAAGAACGGGCAAAGAAACTAAGAGCAAACAGAAAATGGCGCCACCGATATGTGGAGGAGCGACACAGTGCGGATGGTGTCACCTTTTTTGCCTCGCGGCATGCGAAGAGGCGTGCGGTCGCGGTTATTTACATACACCATTAATCACTGCAACGACTTCCCTGCGCACCCGTGATCGACAGCTAGGGAGCGCCTAAGTCCTCAGCGAAGGCAGTTCGTTCGCTGCAACTTACCTGCTAGTGTTTCTAACAGGCACCATCGCTGCCACCTTCCTTCTTGCTTTCACTTCCCCCCGCAGATCCTTCGAAACTCTTGGAAAACTGCTGACTTTCCCCGTGTGTGCGAAGACCGTCAGGATGTTGTTGATACCATATTCGCCACGCTTTGCACCAAAGCTATGTATTCGAGAGGTTATCACGCCATTTAAATTTTCCCTCCCTGCGTCAGTACTTTGGGTTTGGGTACACCATGAGCCCGATCGGTTAACGTGTGCGACCTGAAACAAATTTTACGGAATAGACTGAAGTGTTCTCTAGAGGGAAGTGGGATGTTTTGCAAAAAGTTTTAGCTAAGTAATGTTTCAGGCATCCAACAGGTTCGCGTCACAGGAAATAAAGCAGGAACAGGGAAAGGAGAGGGGGGGGGGGGGGGGGGGGGGGGGGCATTTTTTCGCCCTTGGAAGACTGGACCAGCTACAGATTTTGCTTTGTCCCGATATGATGTGTGTGGTGACGCAAAAGTTAATTAAAAAAAAAGGAAGATAAAACACGCTAACAAATCAACACGAAAAAGTTTTTTTTTTTTTGTCAGTGAAACAAAAGCCTCTTAACGTGAACTGGTCAGTTAAATCATAACGACAAACAGTACAGAATGCGCACTAATACGGCAGGCAAAACTAGTTAACAAAAGATGAAAATATTATCATCACAGGTATAAGGAAGGCTTATCTTCCACTTCCTGGCAACTTCTGAACAGACCGTTTCAAAAGACGAGTGCAGGACAAATTTAAGAGCAAAATTTTGCTATTCATAAGAAAATTTCACCATTCTAATTGATATGTTCATAACAGTATCCCTAAATTATGCTTGGCTGTGCCATAATTTTTTTTACGGAATACACCTTGTTGATTTTCTACAGCAAGTTTACAAGTGCAGCTTTCTTGGGCTCAAATTTTAATTGCGAGACAACTCTAAATTATTTTACGACGTTGTTAGGAAAATATTGATGTGAGTGCTGTAATCTACGAACACGCGACAAGATATATGTTTTATTGTTTCCGCTTCGCTCGCAATGAGTAGTTGAAACTGTTAGAGAAAAGCAGTAAATCTCAATATAGACCATTTTGACGACAAATGGCAAATAGCCGATAGAAGGGAGGTCTCTGAATGATTTTATTGTTATATTGAAATCTTAGAATAGAAAATATTATGGGAGAGCCTCAAGCTCCATCCTTAAAGGCATGAGGCGGTGGCAGAAGGCTAACACATTTAGAATACTTTGATAAACTAACACTCGATGGATGAAAAATGGGCTTGCCTGAGATTTCTGAATATAACTTCTTGGGGCGAGCGCAGGAGTAATTTAAGAAGCAAATTATCGCCGCGCATTGACACCTTAGACTATTCGCCTCAAGATTCTTATAGCAATATCTTACAAAATCGCACAGGCGCCTCAAAATTAAAAGTAATGTTCCAGGAAGCTGGACCCAGTAGCGCTAGGATCGGCTGCCGTCTTCACTCTGTCACCTTTGCCAGCTCCTTCCCAGGGAGCCGCTCAATCGCTGACTTTCCGAACGCCTCCCGAAAGGTCTTTAACCACGCTTGGTACCTAACACTGAATTGACCGCACTTATATTTAACCAAAAGGGGTAATATACAAGCCGCCTTGACTGTCATGCCCTTTGATGTTCATGAATTGCTGAATCATTGCTCGTGCAATTTCATCAAATGCAAAGATGCTAGTTTGCATTCAAAGCTGCTTTAGAAAACACAGAAAAAAGGTATTCCTTTAGGTTCTGACAATGTACAATGCGTGACGGTTACTAGTCACTATATAAAGGGTTTTTTTTTTTTTCTCTGTGACGTGGGCAACTCGTGACAAACACACAACGCTGAAACAACCCGTTTGATGAAGCAGCGCTTTCGTTGGGGTGCTGGCCCAGTTATTGTAGGTGTCTTGCGAAAAATGGTTTTTCCCTAATGGTCGTTCATTTCGATCATTTTTTTGTATTTACTTCCCGTAAAGAGGCACTGGTGTATGTTGCAACGGCACTCGAAATTTATTTGCATTATACGTAAGTCGGCAGTTGAAAGACAGAAGCTCCCCAGCAGGTCGAAAGAGCCTCTTCAGTTGAATGCTTTTCTAATGTCAGTCTATGTTTCCTTAATTCTCATCCTACGTGGTGATTCTGTACCTTTAACGTTTTGGTTATTATTCTAAGGCCACGGGTTCGATCCCGGAGGCGGAGGCCCCGTACCTCTGGTGGTCTATATTGATTCAGAGAACTCCTCTACGGTGTTCTCTATAGCACTAGCACCATGTGTCGCTTTCAAGCGTTAAACCCCGCACTTTGCATTTATTTTCGTCCACTGTATATGCCATTATGACCAAAAAAAAACAACAAACAAACAACTTCCTTCCTTGTTCCCTAATAAACAGAACGCTAGTCTCTCTTGAATCAAGTTACCCGTGTCCTAACTCCGTGTACAGCTGTATTAGCCTGGGCACTCGTTATGCTGATAGTCTTATAGTTTGTATTAGAAGTGTGAAGTATCCACGCCCGCTTGCCGAAACGTTGGCTAGAATACTGAGGTCCCTAATCTGCTCTTGTTCATTTGGTTCTGTGTAGTGAGGCGAAGTATATTTTTGCTTTCTCTATGCCTTAGTTTACATTAGACGTTTACATTTGCTCTTCGTTTCACACGCGCTGAAATGATTGTTAATGACATAAACTGCAACATGGCGTTTATTTCTCATACGGCGCCTTGAGTGTGTTCACAGAGCATTTTTGCGGATGCCAGTGTCCTGTAGCCAAATCTCAAACATGCACTCTTTGCCTGTTTCTCGTCGTTGTCCACTAGTCCAACTAATTCCTACTAGTCCACTAGTTCTGCTAGACCATCTCCATCATAACAAAAAAAAAAAAAAAACTATACTCAAGCTTCAAGGATTTTCGCTAAATCAGGTAGCGGAGGTGTTTAAGCCTTCACAAAATGAGGAGGGACTTTAGCGACTTAAGTAGTAAGAGGAGAAAGCCTGAGTGCCGCATTCTGCTATGCAACTGGCGCAAATTAGTAACTAATTGTTTAGTCATCAATTATAATTAAAATACTAATAATTAGGTATTGAGTAGGTAGTTAATTGTCTGTTTAATTAATTCTATGAAAATGATTAGTTAATTACTGAATTACTTATTTGTCATCCATTAATTAGTGAAAATTGTTAGTCATCAATTAGTAATTGATCATTGATTGACATATGGTCATATAAGACACGCATTCGTGCATACTGTGGTGATTCTCTGTGATTGGTTGAGACCTCCAAGACCACATCCCGCCTCGGCCAATCAGAGCCGCCGCAAAAGCGGGACACATTTTTTCCACGACAGCATGCGCCAACACATGAGACAGCATGAGCATGAAGCTTTCGCCTTAAAATTCTGGTTGACAACTATAGGTTCTTCTAACTCTATTAGTAGAGTTACAGGAAACAAATACCATGGTAGCCTCGCAGCAGTTAAAAGGAAAGAAAAGAAAACGAAAGCAAGTTGAGTTTTCTTACAGCCTCTAAACAGAATCTCGCAACTTCTAACAAAATTTGGGCTCCTTTATGCTCCGCCGCAATATTTCTCCTCCATCACCCGTTCTCTTTCTCTCGTGCAGTGGTGGCACAAGACTGGGAGCTTCGCATGTGGTCCACAGCGGGGTCGGTGCCGCGGGGCGGAGCACTGCTGGTGCGCTGCCCCTTGCCAACCCACGTGAGCCACCACGTGGTGGTCACTGCCTGGGAGGAAGAGCACCATGGCCCAGTACTCATCACACCCCGGTCGTCGACGGGTGAGTTTTTGTCACGCGAATCCGACCTCTCAGCCCACCTCTACGAATCCTTCAAGCGCTGCGTCAATACGCATTCTAGGACTCGGCAGTGCCTCTGTCAGCCTCTCAGAGCCCAGGAGAGACCAAACAATTTGGTAGGCGAGCGGCTAACGATATTTCATAAATACAGCGCGATTGATTAGACACAGTAGGAGAAGAAAGAAACAGCTATAGTTCTTAGCGAGGAGTTTAATAGGCACATCAGAGAAACGCCGACAAAGTCGATGTTGACGGCATGATCATCGCGTATTTTGTGTTCCATCCAATAATGAAGCGGCTGAAACAACGACTTGCAGTGCTAGACTTGCCTTCGTCGAAAATAGATTTCTACTTTGGGTCCCCTTGCCGTCATGCTGTTCTGCATAAGAGGACGGACAGCAAAGATAACGGCTGCATAATGGTTCTTGTTAGACGAAGACCGATCATATTGTACCTGTATGTTGTCTTACTTCTTTTCAGTCCAGCCATGCTTACTAGAATACATTGTCGTCTTGTCAACAGTTATTACAGAAATAATTTGGTCTGCGATTAACTAGATTCAGCTTTATTGCGATTGATCCGTCCTTGTGATACGCCTACGTGCATATTTTGGAGTAGTCACTAAGTTTAATGGTTGGAAGCCATGATGGCTTCGTAAAAGACCCAGGCAGTCGTGCTAGTATTCAGCAAAACATTGCCTGTTGACGGAACACATCCTTAAATTCCCCTTCTCGGAGCGAACAACATAAAAAGAACAAGAAACAATAAAGTAATCGCAAAAGGTATATCTTATCTTGCACGATATTATCCTCGTCCATTATGTTTTCGAACATGAAGACTCTTTAATTTCCCCATTTCGCCATCACGTTAAAACAAGCCAATCGAGCTTTCAGTATGATAATTTGCATGTTTTCGCTTTCAGCGCAGGATTATGTGAAAGTTGCGAAGAGTGGAGGTAAATAAAGACTAAGGCCCACAAGTGCCCGGGAAAATATTGCATTTGAAAATTTGTCAAAAACATTTTTTGCTAGTGTCGCTCGACACGGTAAGAAGCTGCGGCTGGACGTAAAACACCTTCAGACGACTTGAAGTGAGCAAAATTTGTCACCTATTAAGAACAGTCGCACGCGATTTTAAAAAGCGGTTAGCCCGTTTAAAGTAAGCGGAATGCGAGCAAAATCTTGGAAAATTTATATAAGAATAGCTTCCACATTCTCTTATTTTCCTGTCATGTCCACAAAGCTAATCAGTTCCTGTGAAAGGCACTTCCGTTGCCACGCGCTTTTAACAAGACTTCGAATTCAAATTGGCATTTATTTATTTATTTAGTTGTTTGTTTGTTTGTTTATCGATTTATTTGATTACCTATTTATTCATTTATTTTTGTTTGTTTGTTTGTTTGTTTGTTTGTTTGTTTGTTTGTTTGTTTGTTTGTTTGTTTGTTTGTTTGTTTGTTTGTTTGTTTGTTTGTTTGTTTGTTTGTTTGTTTGTTTGTTTGTTTGTTTGTTTGTTTGTTTGTTTGTTTGTTTGTTTGTTTGTTTGTTTGTTTGTTTGTTTGTTTGTTTGTTTGTCAATGTTAAAAGCGCACAGTAAGTCTATGTCCTAATCCCAGCCACTGGCTCAGTCAGCAAACTACATGGTGCGCAATTAGAAACTGCATGGAAACATACAAGCCGGCATAAGAATTCCAGGAGAGTAAATAATTAAAAGCATACTTCGAGGCATTTATGGAATATGAAAGATAGAATAGGTCAGCTTTGTTCGCTTCTTTTTACAATAGTAAGGTAAGTTTTGCTTAGTGCCGCAAACATAACCCTTATCGGTCCGTTCCTATGGTAATGAGGGTACTTCCGAAGTTTTACAACAATTCGTCTATAACAGTTAACGAACACGGCTACGCTGCGCGGAGATCCATGAGCGTGGGCAGAGATAAGTGTTCAGAAACACCGGGTCGAAATGCTTCGGCTGACTGCGGAGATCGGTAGTCGAAACGCTGAAAAGCTCGTCGTCTGTCAGCACCGTTCATCATTGGCCTTAATTTCGGACTCTCACGGCTTAACAGCCACCTCGTTCGATAATGTGAACTGGCCTACGTTTGTACAGCCGGCCAGCTAAAAGAGCTGATGTGTAAAAGGATTTCGTGCCTAACCTCAGTCTTACTGATTTCGCTTTCCCTCATTTGAACGATAAAGAGCAATTACTCTGAGCCTAATAAAAAATTACACCAGCTCTGGACGTAGCCTAATTGCGACTTTACCCAGCTCCCTCATTGCTTCGTGCTTTATGGTTATCACTTCTGTATCAGCTGTATGTAGGGTGAACGGGGGGCAAGGGTTGAGTGGCTGCCACAGTTGAAAACTTTGTCAGGCTACTCACTGGGGTAATGTAACGAGTTCTCAACAAAGGCTTCTCTACCGAAAATAGCACTGCGTTCGAGCTCTTCTTTCTTCCTTTCTTTTTTCACTACCTGGATGCGCGGACTCTATTATCGGGCGCCTCTGAGCATGTTGTAAATATGCCAAGTCAAAAACGCACGTTACTACCTGAACTCTCTCTCTCTCTCTCTCTCCCTCTCGTTCTCTCTCTCCAGCTCTAGACCCAGCTCTAGACCCACCTCTAGACCCACTTCTAGGCCGGCGGCGCATTTCTTATCAGCGAATGTCGTTAAGTGTTCTTGCTCGTGGACTCGTCTTGTCGATTAATCGAATTCTAGCGGCTTCTTCTCTGTCCTTCTTTCCTTTCTACCTAAGGCAATATAACCTACTTTAACGCAACGTGCTTCTTCTTGTTTGATCAGTGTACCGAAATATGCACAATCCTTAGCGAAGCTTTCCACTTTGTGCGTTTAAATTGAGCACCTACACTGTACCAAAAAAAAAAAAATCAAAACCAGGGAAGTACTGAGTTCCCTTCTCTTGGCAGTCGCCATGCGCCCTGTTTCTTCAACCGTTACTAACTAGGCGACAAGTTTTCCATTATCTGATGTCCTTCGTTCGTTTGCTTCTTGTATAAATTACCATGCACTCGAAATGTGGCGCAGCTGACCTGGTCCAGTTACAAGACAGCTTACGCGTAACGTATACCGACTACCTTAACCGATTTCAACCGCCGATGCGTACGTACCGATGATACAAAATATCTGCCCATATTCAAAGGTACCGTCCTGTGCACTCTTAAATGATGAACAAAAAGTAATAACTTGCTCCAGTTCAACTGAGCCAATATTTTTCTTTCCCTTAAGTGCTTTGTGTGAGGCATAACACAATTCAGATAAGGTTTGTGTAAAAACACACAAGCATTTACTTCGGTGAAAACTCTGGTTTAATTCGTTTCAAGATTTCTAGAGATTGAACTCGAGCGTGTAAATAATCCTTGCCCCCCGCATAATCCAAGTTTTAATAGGGACTGCATACATTAAGCGAGACCACGAAAGATTACCGAACGAGTGATCAGAGAGCGGAGAATGTTTCAGGCGGCTCATGAATACCCGGATGTGGATGTGCGCAAACGAACGTTAAATCTTGAAGCCTAGTGTCACTGCTTGTTCTTGCACGGCACATGTTGAGAAGTTAGTGAATTGTAACCAACCGATCGTTAGAAACCGTCGAATGAGACACGTGATGTAATCAGACAGGCCATTGCAACTTACATACACCTCGTGCGTAAAAAAGAAAAAAGAAACAAAATGGTGCATGCGGAATGCAACGCAAAATTTCCCGCTAAATTTTATGACTCTGTGTATTGTCCGTACTCAAAAAAAAAGAAAATTTGGACATTTTTAGCAATTGCTAATCTTAAAAAAAAGGTTAATATATGCATACTCTGCAAGTACACAAGGCTGCAATGAGTAGAATTGCCAGACCTATCTAAAAAAAATGTTCTTCCCTTTATTTTGTTTTCTAACGGCAAAAGATACTTTTGTCGTCTTCAATTTTGTGCAACCTTTTTCTCGGTGACTCAGACCGCTACATTTCTCTCATCAGTCTGCCGCATTCGGCCCACTTCGATTTCTATGAAGCCCTCCTGTGCATAACTGCAACATCTCCTGCTCGAATAAATCTCGTTTCGCCACAATTGACGTGAACGCCAAAGTAATAGTAATCGTTTCCAGATCACTCCGTGAAAAGGCCCGTTCTCCATGATCTGCTTCAAATGACGAAGGCTATGCGAAGCCCAGCCTCCTCAGAGCTTTCGAAGAAAAAGTTCAAGAGCATCGTGGCATCTTCTAAAGATGCTGGCGCCTACTCCATCAGACGACACGCGTCTGGGTAGTTGCTCCACACTTTCCGGACTTTCCTAAGAGATCTGTGCCGCTCATTTATACTTTACCGGTGCCGACTTGGGCCCCCCATAGCTTGTACTGTATGACGGAAAAAGCGGACGCGTGCATGAGTCGAGAGCAGGGAAGACAGCTTAGCCTGTCCAGAAGAAGGTAATGCTAATGTTCCAACTGAAACTCAAATCACTCGTTTTGAATCGCAAAATAGTCGCAAATGATGTCTCCGAATCGCAAATCGATGCAAGCGGCGGCCTTTCAAGAGGTTTCCCCATTGAAATCTGGGCCGAATAAAGAGGCTGTCTTAGAAAAGGAAGTTCAATACATAGGCCAAAAAACATACACTTGAACAACACTCGTGCCTCGGTACAGTACCGGGCGATTTCAGGTTTGCATACGGGAAAGCCGGTTCAAACAGTTCTGCCATTCTGGCAGATGCATGGCATTGTGAAAGGAGCGGCTTTTTACTACATAACCTGAAGTTCACAGTTAATTTTTTCTTTCCTAGCAGACCCTAGCGAGGAGGAAAAAAAGCTCGGCTATATGAATGCCGGACTCAATACTTAGGATGCGACGCAGATGTACGAAGAGTGCAGTAGGGAGGTACGAGCACTTTCTGCACGAGAGGAACTGCATTTGGCTCATGCCATAAGTGATTAGAGATTACTAGAACAAGGCTTTGTTGCTGAGTCAATCCTCTTCGTCTAACGATGCAGTCGTTATGTATACAACTGCAGAGGAAAAACGATACTCCATGATCCATCCCGCGCTATGTGAGAGCAATGCTTCAAGTAGAAATACGTGTTCACTTCAGAGACCTTTCCTCATGTGGTTGTGGTTTTTTCGGAACAGTCGTCATTTAATACCAGCTCCGTATTCACGCCCTGTGCGCAAGGCCTCACTCGTTGTGGGTCCTAGATTATGCCATTCCTGCCTTTTTCTTTTCCTTCAGTGAGTTAGTGACAAAATCCAGTGACTGAAAGCATTCGCACATGCATGGCACGGCTAATGATCGAGCGTCGGTCACAGCCGTGGTTTCTCAAAGCGATAACCCACATGTTCTTTCTAATCCCACTTATTTATTTATTTATTTATTTATTTATTTATTTATTTATTTATTTATTTATTTATTTATTTATTTATTTATTTATTTATTTATTTATTTATTTGTTTGTTTGTTTGTTTGTTTGTTTGTTTGTTTGTTTGTTTGTTTGTTTGTTTGTTTGTTTGTTTGTTTGTTTGTTTGTTTGTTTGTTTGTTTGTTTGTTTGTTTGTTTGTTTGTTTGTTTGTTTGTTTGTTTGTTTGTTTGTTTGTTTGTTTATTTATTTATTTATTTATTTATTTATTTATTTATTTATTTATTTATTTATTTATTTATTTATTTATTTATTTATTTATTTATTTATTGGTACATTAAAGACCCACTAGAGCGTTGCATGAGGGTTAGGCTAACAGATCCCCTTATTAGTTCGGGGATGAATGACTTGAGAGATTAATGGTAAAGATGGGCAAAAGCTTCAGCTGGCAGGTCGTTCCTGTATCTTGCAGTCTGGAAAAAATGATTTGAGATGCCCAGAAGTGCGTGCCAGAAGTGTATTAATGGCGTTCGGGTGACTGGAACGAAGTGAAACGTGGTGAGCATGGGTAATAATGAAATGACTCAAAGGGAATTGATAAAGACCATGTAAAAGTGAAAGTCTGGCTATTTTAAGACGAGATTCAAGGCTGAGAAGGTTAGCTTTTGCTTTCAATGATAGGAGTATCGTATGATAGGAGTATTCAGAATATACGAAGCAAATGATGCGGTTTTGAACGGACTCGAAATGTTATTTTGTCGGGGGTCCAAGACAGAGCATAAGCATTCTAAGGTCAGGGTGGCAAAGAGTTAAATATGCGGAAAGTTTTACTGCAGCCGGTGCCAGACGCAAGTTACGTTTCAAAAACCCAAAGAACATGGTTAGTTTCGTTGGTTACGTTCGTAATGTGGATGTTCCAAAAAAGATCCCATATTAGGCTGATTCCTAAATATTTATATGTGGATGCCTGAGATAGCGATGCGCCGCAAATAGTTTAGTAGGGTAAGACTGACGGCGATGGAATCAGACTACAGTTGTTTTGTTATCCCTTCAACAAGCTTTCCCGGCAGTGTAAAGCTACACGCGAATAAGAGTAATCGAAACTGATATATTTACTGTATGCGGGATACGTGCACAATCGCACTGGCCGCAGATGCTATAAGCCTTTAAAACCGGGCCATTATAGTACTAATAAACACGCTCCATACACGAACAGAGCTGCACGTTCATTTTCCAGCAGCCACTCGCTTCTCTATCGGCTAAAACAAATCAAGTGGCTCCAAAGTGTTCACGCACTGGAAAATATTAAGTGGACGCCTACGCGGCATTGAGCGGCTGTGCTCAAAAACTGCCCTTTGTTCATCCAGTCAAAGTTTTCTTTGTTCGAAAATAACTGCATTTTTTTTTTTTTGCCGAAATTCAGTCAGAGCAAACCTAAACTTCTTCCTGAGTCATGCCGTTTTAAAAATACATTTCCTTTTATTGCCCGGAAGCAGCTTGTGGCGCGTGATAGCGTTTCCATCAGTTGCCACTGCTGCAGGGATCAGATAAGTATTCACCTAGTTCACGTAGAGCTTGTGGACCCGTTGACTGTTAAAAAGGTTTTTGATCTGTGTGGTAATATTTTTATTCTCTGTAAAGCGAGGCACACAACAAAATTACGTTTATGCCGCTGACCCTGCAGCTTGGAAGGTGGCTTTTTTACATAACCTATATGCATTGGTAGGGAGCTTGCCTTCCGTAGGCACCATACGAAGACAATCTATGGGCCCCTGTAGTGCAGCGCAGCCAAAATACGATGAGAAGGGCTGAGGAGGTAGCGTTCGAATTACGCAGCGGCCTGTTCGATCCCGGAATGCACGAAAATAGGAGTATTCCTAGACATTTTCTTTTCTTGTTGTGCCACTACTTTCGTACTACGCATTTGAGTTGTGACCAGATGTTTCGCTCCCAACACCCTCGCGTATCCCCACATCACTTCCTGGTACTTCAGCGACGTCTGCAAAATCTCGCGAGGCAGCTGAAAACGCAGCACTCGGCTCGCTCGTAGGCAATTAATTCTCGGAAGGGCAATTTCGCCCTGCGTTGGAACGCAGAAAGTTATTACTGGCCAACCGTGCTTCCTGAGAGCGCAACGTTAGGCTGCCCCACTTGCGCAAAGAAGTAAGTAGAGCGACAGTGTTTGCGCATGTCACAAAGCGTTTTGTAGTTTAAGTCTTTTGGCAGCCTGTTGTTTTAGACGAGCTGCGAAGGGTGACGCCGCTTGCGCTCTACTGGTCGCGACAGATGGTGGGGTGGATAGCGGGGCGTTACAGACATGACGCGGGGCTGTTCTGTGTTTGCCTTCTATCCATCCTTCCAGTAGCTCGCTCAATACCTAAAATCGCCAGTAGCAGAGATATGAATGTCAAGCGCCTCTTGCCCTTTTTTGTTTTTTTAACTCGCTGCCATCCTTCGGTAAGCATGCGAAATTTAATAAGCGGAAAGATGGAGCGCAGAATCAGCTCGCAAAATTGATTAGCTTCTATTTTCCCTTTATCGCTGGAACGAGAAGATGTGAAGGAAAAGTTTGTTCCCATTTCTTTTTTAAAGAAGGATCAATATATAAAATAATTTATTTATTTACTCATTTATATTTTTCTCTCAATTCCTGTTTCTCAACGACATTTCGAAAAGGTACACATTTCCATTGTCAGTTTAATTCGCTCCACTTTTTTTAATCTGTAAGCATTTTTTTTCCCTCTTCACAAATGTGCTTCAAAAGGAAGGAGTGTACACCCAATTTTCCATGAAACATTAGCTAAAAAATAAACTAACAATTCGTACAGTGCTCACAAATATCACGCGCGTTTAGTTATCTATTCTTTCTTTCTTTTTCTTACTCAATTCGCTCGACTCTACCTCGGGGTAACTTGCTTTCAGGGAAGGAAAACAAATTGGTTTCCCACTGCTTTCGTCATCGGTCCCCACTTTTTCCCCTTGGGTGAATCGTAATAGCGAATGAGGGGGAGACAGACTTTTCTAAACGGAACGAAATCGAAGAAAAATTCACAAACCCGAAGGAGCCACAGAAACGAAGTGGGCCGCCAAATTCCTGTAGCTGCACCGATCGGACAGGATGTGGAGTACACTGGAGTACATGCTCACGCCTTCATGACACGACGTTGACGAAGCCCACGAATGCGCTCTGAGAAAGACGACAGACAGCTATCGGCAGCGAGGAACGCGGCTGCGTCGAATGGATCTCGGCGCTCGACAAAAAGAAAAGCCAGGTTATAGAGCGTCGGCAGGGCCCGTGAGGCCAGAGAGAAGACGACGAAGAAAAAAAAAAGGAGAAGAAAAAAGAGAATTCTAAAGCATCGCATTTCTGCGTTTCTGAAAATTATGTATACGCACTACGCATGCGTACCCAGTGGTACGGACCTGGAAACGAACTACTACTGAATGCTTGCAACACACACACAAAAAAAAAAATCAGCATGAAAGAGCAGCTGCATTAAAAAGAGAGGGCGAACACCGATTCAGCGCTCCGCTATCCGTGGAAAGAAAGGGAAAAGGGAGAACGTAGGAGCTCGCATATCTCTGCGCACGCGGAATCGAACGCGAAGGAGCGCCTCTCTGGTGAGACGTGTTTTCCTTTCTCCTCGCCGCAAACAAACTAAAAGGGATCCCCATCAAGAGACGACTGCGTCCGCAGAATTTGTCGGCGAGGATTCGCTCCCGCTAGCCGTCTCGGGAGAATACTCGTCGCTGTATGCTCGAACAAGGCGAGAGGACGACGACGACATCGAAGTCGGCCGCCGCCGTTGGGAGACGACGCGTCGCGCAGCAGTGAAGTCGA
Organism: Amblyomma maculatum; assembly: GCF_055883805.1. Taxonomy (NCBI): domain Eukaryota; kingdom Metazoa; phylum Arthropoda; class Arachnida; order Ixodida; family Ixodidae; genus Amblyomma; species Amblyomma maculatum. Next base: position 43,126,683 of record NC_139347.1, on the reverse strand, counting down.
AGCACCGTCAGGCACCTCAATCGAGGAGGTCCTGGCGAAGGCGCCTCAATTTCTATTTTCGTCGCCGACAGCGACGCACTGCGGCGACCGTAAATAGCGGAACTGAGGCGAGCCGAAAGATTCGTGGTGAAGCGATCGCGTTTTCAAGCTTCCCCGGCGTTTGGAGTCTGCTCGCACGACGCTGCGATGCAGAGGAGAGTGTGCAGCGCGAATCAATACTCGCGGGCCTTCTGAACACATTTCTTGTTTTACTTTTCGTGCTCCAAGCACAACCGCCCCAATTCTCCGCAGCGATAGCTGTGTTTTGGGTTATCTTTTTGCCAGTTGCACCGCGTATAAAATACTCACACAGTTCCTCAACCCTAGCGCCAACTAAAAACGAACGGCAAACCAACCTGGCGAAATTGTGGTCCTCCCGGTTCCATTTGCAATGAATCTCGTGTGAGTTCGGAGTCCGAGTGTAAAACTTTTTTACCCATTTTATTTATCGGCCTTTCTTTACTATACCTTCCTTTAGAACTTCTCTATTTTCATCTTATAAAAGTCGTTCCTGCACTGCGCCCTTCACCGCGTCACTACGTTGTGCCAAATTCTCCAGTGGTCGGCGATGCGCTACGTTCGTGCTTTCTTCGTGTCTAGTGCCTTTCCCCTGAGGCCAAGCCGCCTGGTTTGAAGGACACGGCCTCGCTCTCGAAACATTACGAAGGCCACGCTCACCTGCATTTTACAGCCGCCAAGTAATACCTGCACAACTCACACTCGAGTTGTCTACCGGGTGCTTCAGTGTTGAGAAATCACATCTGTGCGTAGTGATGTTTCTTCACTAGCATTTTTTTCTTCTGTCCACCTGTATGCTCGTTTGTGCATGCATATGGATCTTAGAAAGCAGACACAATACGATTTCACACTGACTCACAATAGTGCCGCGTCTGCTTAGCTGTCACCTTCTTTCCATTACGGAGGGCCTATGCGTACTGGATTTTGTCTCGTAATAATTATATATACGAAGCCCCTTCTTGAATGACGAAAGAGAGACTAAAGCGTCATGACAATCAAGTTACAAGAACGCACATCCACAGTTTACAGACCATACCTTACAACTTATTTAATTGAAAGAGACATTGATGGCAAACTGAAGTCAGTCTGCATGAATATAATGCCGAGTTTGATTGACAAATACATCATAGTTTGAGCAGAGTCCTTCAATACATTTAAATCCACTAAATGTATTAAAAACAAGTCGGCTTATACCGAGAAGAATGAGCTAAGCCTATATAAGAGACCACCTGTCACTTCGGTGATTGCGGACTCCTTAGTGTACGCAAACTTATTACCAACATTCCGAGTTCTAATCGGATAGCGGAAAACATATAATCGATTTTTACTGCTGGCTCCTCACTAATACTATATCTTTAACCACTGAATGAATGCCATATGAGGCCGAAAAAAAAAACGAACGGGATTTTCTTTGGAGCAGGAGTTTGATGGAGTTGTCAGCAGTGGCCTCTTAAAACCATTCTTTTTGAGAGGGCTGTAAAGAAGAGAGAAATAATGGAAAGAATGGGAGGAAGAAAGGGCTAGCTAGAAGGGCGTTCCCTTTGGCAAACCTGCACCGAGAAAGAGGAACAAGAAGATGGAAAAGAGAAGAAGAGAAGCAGTGAGGAGCAAGGTCCCAAGTGGTCAAGTAAGCGTGACGCCTTCGGGTACAGAGACAGTGCGCTAGAGGCCAATCCTTATATATCTTTATTTTCTTTATATTTAGGCAGCCGGTCACGCAGTACATCTCTACCGATTGTTGCTACGGAACGGGGACATCACAAGCTGCAGTATACAAGAGGCTGTCATTCCTGATAACGAGGAGGAATGGGGAAAAGATGCCTTGTTAAGATTCCAAACTAAATTATGCAGAAAATGAGCTCATTAGTAGTACCGTACCGCCAAAAACAATAAACTGAAATCAACAGCAGAAAAGTGGTTCTCATATTGGGAGGCAAAAGTTCCGACTTTGCAGTTCACATCAAACCGAGACTGGAGGCGATATCTCCACTCGCACCGACTGCAACGGCAGATGGATTTTCTCCAATGTAACCCGCTTGCGGCTTGTCGGGTCGATCGACCCAGACAGTTTCAAGAGAAGTTCAAAACAGAGAGTTTAATTTCTGAAAGCGGTCTCACAATTCCGGTTCGATCCTCAGAAAAAAAAAAAAGCCACCAAAAGGCCACGGTGGAAACCCGAACTCGATTACGAGCAGCGCCCCTTTTCCACGGCTACTTTACTCTTGTTTCAACTGTCGCATACAAAAAAAAAAATAACGGTAATATTTCTTCTTCGCTCCATTTTTCGGCGCTCTCGCTAATTTCGATTCCATTTTCCTACACGTCTCTCGTGATATCCATCAGAGCAGCAACAATACGAGTAGGGTACGCTCGCCGAAGCTCCGTGCATCGACAGATCGTCCGTTGGAAGTACGGACGAAATGAGACGAAGTTTCTCGTTAGCGTCTTTACCGCAGCATTCTAATGATCTGTTTCTGTACGCATTCTCGGTGCAGTATCATTTGCTCTTGATTCGTGAATTTCAATGCGACGAAGTAACACCCTTTGTTAGGAGGCACGCCGCGTAAGAAAAGTCCGCATTAATTTGGACCACTCGGGAACCTCCACTGTTTTCAGGAGTATTAACAAGAGATCGTTTTCGTTTGCATTAAATTAACCTAATATCGTCAATCATGTCCTACGGTATAGCAGTTTTTCTCCCCGCCCTTATACAGCTCTCGTCGACTGCGTTCACGTTAACCTCATTGAGTTTTTAGGGTACGTATACGGCTCAGAATCTATGATGGCAGTTTGGCCAGATCTATTTATAAATGCTGTGCCCTTGGCGAATGGCACATAGTGGCAGGAAGGATTCGCCACAAAAGGAGGCTATGAAAGCATGAGAGAGGAGTTTACCCTGCAGTGAGTGTAGTCATGCTGGTGATGATGATGATGATATTTTTGCCGACTCGCTTCGGCTGCGGTATGCTGGGCGTAGGCGTAATAGGAAAAAGTAAAACATAATAGTAAAAATGATAGTCCCCTGCCCCCATCTCTGATAAGTGTACACATACTCAAGACTGCTGCGATCTCGTGAGCACAGCAAGGCTATGCATAGCACAGTACACGTCGTCATGTTTTGTTTTGTTTTTTTCTCAAGCCCTCGTACGCAGCGTTTTCTTTGACTGCCCCGTAAAAGCTGAACTTCACAGTTTTGAACTTCACAAAGCAGCCAAGGTTGTGTAGCTCTAGGCGTCCACACAGCTCATCCAAGGTCGACGTGCTTGTCGACACGAACGTGAAGCACGAACGGCCTATGCTAGGGTGCAGGTACTTCACAATTCTGCAGAGGCATCAAGTGTAGCGTGACGCCGGACGAGTTTTCTTTCCAACGGGTCGACTTTCATCAGTATGCACGAGCGTGTGCTAATTGCTGTGGGGTCGGTCCAGATACGCCGACGACTGGCTCCGCGACGATTCGGGGCATGCCATTTGACTGAATAAGCGCCGCACGCGGCAGCCCAAATTATGCCCCGTGGCTAATGCGTGAAATAAAAAAGACACACACCTTACGCGATCCACGCGAGCTCGACACAGCGGCACGTGGTTTGCCATGCGGATCACCTCGCGTCGTTGTATGACGCATTAAAAAAGCGGGCTATAAATGCACCCCCTGCCTTCGTGTGTGTCGGCAAAAAATTAGGGGGTTGGCAGATGAAGGGTTCTCTCTGGTGAGCAGAAATGGGGTACCGGGGCTTAATTTCTCGAAAGCAAGATACAGCACGGGGTGCTACGTCCTACTTATGTTCCTGCTTTTGATGTTTCTTTCTGTGCTGAAGAATCATGCACGCGGATCTGTATCTTCATTTTCTCACCCATTGTCAGATGTGACTACAGTGAGGTACAGTGAGCTGAAAATATTTGCCAGTGTTAGCATTTGTTTGCTAGGTGCAAACATTCGCCCAGATGTTATGCCTGTTCACAAATTATTGGCTCCTCATTTCATGGCGAAGTCGTTGCATCAATTTATTTTGGGAATAAATTGCGGAGTGCTACATGAGCCTTGCTTCAGCTGAATATCCAGGGGTTCTGCAATGCGCTCCATTGATGATGCATTTTCATTCGCAACAAGGTCATTGCTTTCTTTAATGGCCCTCTCAAGCTACCGCGTAATCTGGACGATAACTCCAACAACACACAGAATCCACGGGCAGTAAAAGTAAAGCACAGGCATGCGTTTCTTATACTTCCTTTCTCGACAATGCATTCACGAAGGAGCTTTTTATCTTGTTCACAGAAACCATCCAATGAGAGCCTTACCCTTTCGACAACCGACTATAGGAAATAGCTGACAACTCACTTCATTCAATCAAAATAAGAGGAGTTGGAGACCGACCGCAAGAAAAAGCAGCAGTCAGTAATGGTTGCAACAGAGCCACGTTGCATGTATAGTCGCATTTCTGGCTAAATCTCACCACTGTTAGTCATTTACACAAGCATTTGCCAAAGCAAGAAAGGGAGGGAAGGAGGGAAATACAAATTAGTCTTTTACACCGATCTAATTACACTCTGTCAGGCCACTTTTATGGAAGTTAAAGCCGCTCTCCGAAGCACCCTCCGCGCTCCATCCCGAAGCATGAGTGCTCCCGCACTCCGAAAAGCCGCCATAGATGGGGCTCCCACGCACGAAACCTCTTTAGCCTTCTTCATGGCATGCTCATTTCGTATAGCACAAGAATGGCGAAAAGGAACCTTAAAGGCAATCAGATGGGCTGAGAACAGTCAGTAGCCGCTTACTTGCAATCGCACGCGCGCGGGCTGCTGCTGAGAGCCGGAGGCGGTCGTTGATCCCGCACACCGCTTGATCCGACATCGATTAATGACGGCAGCTACCAGGATCCGAACTGACCCGGAGATCCCGGGGTAAGGGCTGTCGACATCTACTGCATCAAGTTGGCGGCTCTGACTGCTGTAGGGGCCTCTAAAAGGCATGGGAACCATGATCGAAAGTTCGCTCTGGCGACCCAACTTATTTCGTGTCTCACATCTTTTTCGTACGGGAAACTCAGTTTATATATTGGTTTGCGACTTGAAAACTACGTCTCAGAGAAGTATCGTAAACACAGCGGGATAGCGAGAGAAAATGAGAAGGTGCTAGATTGCTTTACTGCGTCCTATTATCGAAGAGCTACTGTGGTTAAATTTTAAGAGATGTCTTTGCAGCAATGACACTACACTTTACTTAAGTCCTATACGAAATGTAAAAAGGATATGAAGTGACAGGCGATGACTCTTGATAAATGTTTGCCCCAGTAAAGTTGGGGCACCCCATTTTCTTTAACGCTATCTAAATTTCAAATCACTGCTCAGTGCCGGATCAGCGGGCGCAAGGTCAACGGCAGGTAATCTTCTAGGAAGAAAGGAAGAAAGGACGTCTTTTTTTTTTTTTTTTACTTAACGAAGTAAACAAAAATGGAAAAAAGAAGCGGCCTACTTTCATTTCGTCTCCCAGTTTTCAATCCACCTCGAGGAATGGATTTTAAGACTGGAGTTTGAAATTGGTTTCATTCCTTTTGCTAAGGCTTAGGGGGAAAAGTGCAAAAAAAAATAATACAAATGTTTATTTTTTAATTTCAATAGGAACTTTAAGGCAGAAAACAATGCTTATTGAAAGTTACATGCACTATTGCACTCTCCGACGTTCTTCGCTCCAAGGAAGTGCACCTCGCACCAAAGGTTGTACTTGAATTTGTATAAAAAGCTGTCGCGAAGACCGTGCTTGTGCAAGGAATATTCATTTCAATCGCATTTCTATATGAGGGTAATGCAAATATTACACCGTACGGGCGGAGTTATATGCTGACGATACAATAATTAACGCTTCTCACAATTACGTCACCATACTTCAGCACGAACTTTGCATACACCTAAACAACATTAATTTGTGCTGCAAAAATGACATGCTAAGAATAAAAAAAAAATAATTTCATGTTATTTTCTTTTCCTACCCGTACCATGTATATATCCGAAACTTACAAGTTTTTCAGCGTAACTTTGGATAAGCACGTGATGTTCCATCGCCACGCTCAATAAGTCGTGCACAAAGTTTTGTTTGGCATTCATGCCATAGTCAAAGTATGATCATATTTTTGAAAACACTTCCTGTGTTCATATTCATGTCTTTATATTCCTAGTCATCTTAATTAGTGCTTGCCATGCTACGGAAATACCTATTTCACATACATCTAACGACTTCGGCACCGCCATAATCAAGCCATGAGGCTCATGTCATTCAGCTCATTTTGATCGCACATTTTGCCACTCTGTCACAGACTGAACGCGCTAGCACAAGCAATTATTTAGCCTGAAGTTATCCATAGTTTCCATAGTTATGTACGAGCTAATTAATAATCCCGCTCATATTCATGGCACTATAAATAAGCTTGCAGATAATATCTCCTACTAGGTTTCAATAGCTTAACGATCTTCATTTGCTAAAGATGAGAGCTGATTATAGAAAGTTTACAATCATATGCATGCCGCTAAATCATACTGGAATTTATTTGCCTAATGAAAGTAGCGTTCACTGTCCGCTCATTTCATCAACGCACTAAAGCATATTCAATAGACTTGTTGTGTATTTATCATGCTTAAATAATAATAATAATAATAATAAATAATAATAATAATAATAATAATAATAATAATAATAATAATAATAATAATAATAATAATAATAATAATAATAATAATAATAATAATAATAATAATAATAATAATAATAATAATAATAATAATAATAATGCGTAATAACAATGCCGTTTTTTTCCTTATCATCAGGGTGCACAGGAATCTGTCAGTAACCGGATCTTAAATCGACGCAAGAAAAGTAAGAGGCGGCAGAAAAGCAATCTATGACGTCATCTATGCGAGGGAGGGGATACACGTCTTTCTTGGTGGTGGCGTTCAGACGTCGATGATCCACACAGAACCGCCACGTACCGTCCTTCTTGCGCAACAGGATTACAGGAGCCGCCCATGGACTGCAAGACCACTGAACGACACCCTCGTGGAACATTTCTGGGACTTGTTTGTTTCATTTCATGTTCATTTCATTATATTACCTTAAAACCCACGAGGAGTATTACATAAGGGGTGGGTACGTATATTTTGGTGAGCACGCTGCGATCCAATACCGGCGAAGGGGTCCTCATGCTGGCCTGGGAATCGGTCGGCGCAGCTGGTGAGTGGAAAGGTGGATGGCGGGGAACATACTCCTGCCGGTAGCCTAGCTCTGCAGTATAGGTGGTAGCACCGTAGCGAGGTGAGCGGCGACGATAGCAAACCCCTGAGATGTGGCGGATTACCCCACCGGTAGCAAACCAAGGACGGACGGACAGAAGTGCGCCTCGTGAAGACTTCACCGCTTCCACGACCCATATGGAAGGCATTAGGTGTAACGTCTTCCTCGAAGTTGACTGGCGGCAGTTCGTTATGGCGCACACGTGCTTCGTGCTGCGATCATAGGGATTGGCAATCTAGGCAGTGTCGGGACTGCTGGTGTACCTGGTACCCATCATTGTCCGCTGCGTTGAAAGAAAGGGGCTGAGGCTGAGGCAGCGGATACGTAGATGGCTGTTCAATAGGACGGCAGCTTGGATCTTGCCAGCATGTCAGCTCGTCGCGTACAATCTGGCGAATGGTATTGACAAAGTCACTGGTGGATGCACCGTACGGACAGTAGCCAAGAGACCAAACTTGAGAGTAATTCTACGCATCTTAAGGTTTTCAAATGTGCGGCAATGTTCGATCACGTTCAATACCGATGGCAGGTCCTTTTTATTGATCAGGTAGGTGTAGGTGTCCTCGGCGCAGCCTTCAAGTGACCGACCTTGTCCTCGTCGGACATGCGAGGTAAAGCGACTTTGCAAAGCTTCAGGACCGCCTCTATGCACTGGGTGCAGGTCTCTCAAGGAAGCTGAACTCGGTGAGCCAGTGTCTGTTCTGCACACTTCTTTGCAGCGGAGTCTCCAAAGCACTTGCTGAGCTCTATTACAAAACGGAAGGAGTCTTCGTGGTTCTCGTACCACGTAAGAGGCGTGTCTGCGAGCGCGAACACCACGTTGTCAAGTTGGGCGGTCGCGTCCTACTTGTTATATTGGCTGACACGGTATAGTACCTCATCCATTCATCCACGTCTTGAACGGCAGCGCCCGCGAAGGATCGGGGCTCGTGCTAATGCGGCCATAATGTACTCGATGCTGACCTCGGCGCGGCGTCTCCGTCCACGGAAGTCTCAGAAATTTAAGGTGGCAAACCGGCAAGGCGTCGACTGCGGTGAGATCTGAGTAGTAGAGCCGTTGCTGACGAGGATGGTCGTACCCAGCAAGCCTTCACCAAGGTGTTACTCTGAAAGCCTTCGTGGAAAACGGGACGTTGGAAACACCGTGTCGTTGTTTTTGTTCTTGTTCTCCTCTAATTTGATGTCACATACCGGACAGGGGGATCAGCCAAGAATTGGGGTGCAGAGATATTTGTTTTTGAGATGTATAATTGTATCGCAAAAAAAAAAAAAAGATGAAATGATCGCTAGGGAGTCGAGAAGGAAAGTAAAATATGAAAAATGAAAATAAAAGGGAGGGAGAGAGAGAAAACACTTTATTTGAACCAGTCAGAGAGCATGGATAGAATTTATAGCACGCGCAGTAGGAGAACACTGAGAATTGTATTTACAGATTTAAAAAATCAAAGCATATTAGCAAGGCAGACGTTTTGATTCTATTAAAAAAGTTTTGAATGGCGTTAAACACAGACCAAGACAAAAGCATGATGGCACCGAACGATAATAAGATGTGGCTGGTAAAATTAAGTCCCAGCTGTTGCACCGGCTTCTCCAAATACCGTTTTTTCATCATGGTAAAACAGCGGCAAAACAGTAAGAAATGTTCTATTGTTTCCGGGTCCCCACAGAATGCGCAGACGGGAGTAAGCGCCAAACCAGACCCGTGTCAGCAGTCAGTCGTCTCTGGCTCAGCACGCACACCACTTCCTCTTCCTTCTTCCCTAGCGCATCTTCATCTTCCTTACCGCCCGTTACAATATATAATTGTTGTGGTATTTGTCTGTATTTTGTACTTAAGGTGAAACTGTACTTGTTTTTCATTGGAAAATGTTTGCTGCTGCTTCCTGTTTTGTAGACTGTACATTTACATTAGCTATACGAAACAGTGTTTTCTGTTCGCGTTTCGAGCCCAATTGCTTTGCTCTATGAAGTCCCCGGCAATCGTGCATAATCAGACCTCCTCCGGCGCTTATTTTATCGTATTCCCCTTTATTTTATGCCTCAATGGCCAGGATTGGATTTATGAAATAATATACGCCTGAAAACGCGAGGTACGGGCACCCTCTCTTAGAGTTCATGGAGAGAGAGAGGGAAAACTTTTAATGAGCATAATAATCAGTAAGAATTTGCAGGAGCTGGGTGGTCGGTGCCCCTAGTCCAGTGCTCCGCTGGCAGCAGCTGACTTCCGGACTAGCTGGATAATCCAGGCTTGCTGGTCCAGGTTGTCGCTGGTCAGGGCCGCCTCCCACTGCTCGTGTGTCGGGCATGGCACTAGTAGCGTTGGGTCAGGTTTTTCCTGGCATTCCCAAGAGATGTGATAGAGTGTGGGGCTTGCACCGCACCAAGGACAGTAACTCGTGTATTTTGTTGGGCTTATCTTATTCAAAATGTGAAGATTAGGGAATGTGTTTGTTTGTATTTTTCTCCAGTCTATAGCGTCCGAGGAAGGAAGTTGTTTGTGTGGTGGTGAGAGAATTTCAGTTATAGCTGGCAACTTGGAAGTGCAGCTTGAAGAAGGGCTGTTATCCCTTTATTATGCAGCGGAAACATGCAGACTTCGCTACATCGCTTGTTTCCAGTGAAACGAAATGAAAAAAGTAATCATAAAGATACTGCGCGCTTTACAAGTGAATAAATATATGTGGAAAAAATTAGAGATGCAGTACTTTTTTACTCAATGCCCACCACATGTGGAGGCACACCTAAAATATTCTTGAACATGCATACAAAGCCACTACAATACATTTTTAAAGAGCAAAAGAGCGAAGTGCTGACATTGCTATCTTTCCCAGAAGAAGAAAGAGCGAAGTGCTCTCCTTCCCAGAAGCAGGCGTCTCCTAATTTCATGGCTGCAGTCTCCTTCCGAAGTAATCTTGGAGCGAAAGAAGAGAAAATCTGTCACAGCTTCCACTTCTTGTCCCTTGATGGTCCATGACTTGATAGGGCATGACGCCATGATCTTTGTCTCTTTAATGTTCAGTTTAAGCCCAAACTTCTCACTCTCTTCTTGTACGCGCATCAGAAGCCTCTTGAGTTCCACTTCATTTTCTGTCATTAAAGTGGTATCATCCGCATATCTAAGGTTGTTGATACGTTTTCCAGCAATCTTCACTCCAGCTGAAGACTCGTGCAGATCGGCCTTCCTCATGATGCACTCAGCATATAGATTAAATAGGCAGAGCGACAGTATGCAGCCTTGTCTCTTTGGGACGTTAAACCCCACAAACCAACCAACCAACCTTTCTCAATCGGAAACCAATCAGTAGGACCACGCCCAGTTCTGAGAGATGTAGTATTGGACAAATAAACTTAGTATCTATGTAGAGGCTCGTGCGTGTGCACGCATTGGCTTAGAGCCCTAAAGCGCGAGATGGAGTGACCGCTTTGTGAAACGTCAATTCTGATCAATTTTTTCTTTCATTTCGACAAATATAAAACTGAAAACTGGAAAGGCAAGTCAATATTCCGTTTGAAACGACTCAAATAAAGCGACTGGAACTGTAGATGCTTCAAAAACTGCGTTTTAGTCACTCAACAAGGCTGCAGATATTTGTTATTCGTTTTCATTGGCGACTTTCATGACCTATAGAGGGCGCTTGGTTCTATCCAATGGGGGATTCAATTTTTGTACGTCGGACGCGGAAGATCACGTGACAACTAGGGCGGCCTTTAACCTACGTCACGGCTACGTATTCCCGTGCTGGTCCGCCTTGCCCTGTCAGAACACTTCTTTTCGATTTTTTTCCTGCCTCTGCTGACTGGGGCTCCATTGTTGTGGCTCTTCTGCATACGCTTGTGGTTTTCCTTCACTCTTTCCCTTCATTTCCTAGATGCCGCAGATGGAGCGTATGGCCATCCTCGAGAGGCGATGAATTTAGGCGGACGGTGATACGGGGGTATTGTAATTCCCCTTCCTTCCCCTAAAATCCTCTGCTAGGCACCGCTTCATTTCACAAACTCAGCTTGACGACCTGCCATTGTAAATGAAAAGCAGAAAAACAAAAAGCAAGCAAGCGCGTTAGGCATGGCACCTCCGCGAGGTCAAAGCGGACTAGCAAAAACAAAATGGCGATGAGTTAAAATATTTGTGCACGTTCCGTTACGCGTATTATACCGAAGAGACTGTAGAGGAAGGACAGGCCATGCGGTAGATGTCACGGAAAGAACGTAAAAATTAAAATAACTAAACATTATCAGCGAATTCGATAGAGCAAGTCAATGTTCCCCAGCGAATTTTCAGCAAAACTGAGCAAATAAACTTTAATGAGAAATATGATATGCATGAAAGCCTGCGAGAAAATATGAATAGAATTTAAGAAGCGTAACGCTAACTCAATCACTACTCCCGTCTTTTGTTTTTTCTTTTTTTTTTACCACTTCCCATCTAGAGCAAGCTGAATAAACGTTTGCCTATAGTAAAGGCACCTGCATCCTGCTCACCCACATCTTTGTGCCGTTTTACCGTGCGTAGTAAGAACTAGGTTGAGTTACTTAACCTGTACATTAAGCCACACGAGCAAAGATGAGCGGGAGCAAGAGAGCGCAGCGCGTTCATTTTATGCATACATATCAGTGAAATAAAGATGTGCTATCAACCGCAACTGGGAGCGAGCTTTTCAGCGTGCATACAGCACCTCCGAAACCTCTTCCACGATAGCCACACACACACACACACACACACACACACACACACGCACAGAAACACATACAAAAAAAAAGAAGTATTATACCTGAGCAATGAGTGCGCAGCCGTCGCGTACGCTTCCTCCTGCCCGCCAGGCTCCCACTCCCCCACCCGATCTCGATCGTCAGAGAGGCGGGGAAAAAAGTTCGAAAAAAAAAAACGTGCAGAGACTAGAAGGTGTTGACAGAAAGGGCGAGGATGCGACACTCTCCCATTCACTCCACACGATCTTTAGAGAGGCCGGCAAAAAAAAAGTAAAAAACAAAAATCCTGCTGAGACGACAAGGAGGACCAGGATGGCAATACTTCGTGGAGAAATAAATGAGATCCATGCAATACGCAGCAATGACGTAAGTTCTACGTCACCCTTGTTGTCACATGATCCTCCGCATCCGACGTGCAAAAATTGAGTCCCGTCCAACATGCCGACATTACTAATGACTGCTTGAAGTCAGTCTATGTAGAACGTATTTGCTTGAAAATGTCGCTATAACTCTCTTTGTTCGTTGTTGATGGCAGTCTTTCGTGCGCTGTGAAATCTCTAGTATCTCGAATTAACGAGAGACAGGGAAGAAACCGCTGGCTGGCACTTGAGGACGTCCAACGCGAAATATATTTTCAGCTATGTGTATAGAGAAACCGAGAGAAATCTGATTACATTCATCAGTGCTCAGTTATGGAGAGTAATTAATGCACTCAGCTTCCTGGCGAGCAGTTGACGTAACGGGTGTAATAAAAATGCGGTCGCTTTGAGACAATAGATGTAACCCATGTTATAAAGGTGCGGTCGCTATGAGACAATTCTTTAAATTCAATTCTATCCCATTCTCACCATCTATCCGTCTGAGAGACTAATTCTAGTTGCAGTGAGTTACAGTGCACTGTCGACACGCGATATTTCCCAGCTCGCTGTGTATGGCTAGCATCAGTGAACTTACAAAGGCACTTTTAAGTTCTTCTCTCTCTCTAGCTTAAAAGCAGCTATATAACAGCATTCGTATAACCTACTTTTTTTTAATACAACTATGACGTCATATGAATGTTCCGGCGAATCACTCTCTCGCCTGAGCGAACAACTTGATTAAGGTGCAGCTAGTGTAGCGTGATTCCACGCACCGCTAGCCTTGTTGCGCCGCCGATGCATGGCGCCCAGTTTGTGAAATCCGGCCACGGACGCACATTCCGTAAACGCTTACCGATACTGGTTAGGTGAGGTATAGAGATGTGCCTGCCTCTGGCTTTGTGGAAGGTCATAAGACCTTTGGAAAAATTCAGTTCGATTATTATATATATTCTATGTGATTACTTATGCCAACAAAACTAGTTAAGCTAAGTATATGGCTTACCGTGATTTAAATTCAGTGAGAGCGAGCGCCCAACCATGCAGCCGCCGGTAAGGCGCCAAATAGAGGCTGTGATGTGCAGTCGCCTATCCCTACCGGCGCTTACATGCTAAGATGTGATCATGAGGCGCTCCGATAGGCCAGATACGTTGCGGCGCTAGGCTAAGGCCGCTGGCACTAACTGTGCGCTCAGCTAAAACTAGGCGCATGCCTGATTAATCCAATTAATTATCACGGTATGCTGAATTCCTGAAACCAAGCACATAGCAGACACTTCCGTGTCTGGTTTGAAAGTCGCTAAACTCAAACATAATAATATTCGCTTTGAAAACGTAACTACTGTCATTGAAACCGCATAAACTGCTAGGCTTTGCAGCGCTAGCTAAAGCTGTCCCGAATTCCTGAATGCGTAATTCCACCTCATGCCACCCACACCATGGCTCTTCACCGCGCCATCACCAAAGCAGAATTATTCGACAAGTGACCCGGAGTGAAGAGGATCGCCTTAAATGTAAAACAACAGAGAGATAGAGAGGCATAATTTATACCGCCTCTGTGTCGCTCATGGATGTTTTGCTAGGTTGGCTCCCGGCGACATTCCTGTCTCGCCCCGATCATCATGCACGCTGGGCTGGTCGTGCGCTGATAGCTGCATCATTCTAGTCACAGGTTGCGCGGCAGTTCTGAGAAATCAGAGGAGCTATATTCATGGTTTACCCCAGTAAGAATAAGTGCCGGACCGGCAAAGAAAGTGACCAGCATTGTCCGGCAAAGAAAGTAGACAAAAGAAACTAGATCCCTCACAGCAACCGTACCGAACGCACGGCAAGGGAAAAGCCGGACGAAGCTAGCCTAAGGGGCATACAGGGTTCCGGTAAAAACGACCCCGGAAAAACAAAACGGCTGAAGAAATTTAAATGACTCCGGAATAAACGTCCGCGGAAAAAGAAATGTCCCTATTTGCGAAGTAGGAGAAAATGTTACCAAGCGGGGACTGTAGCGTTTGCACTATAGGGCGTAGACAGCGTTTCCCCGTTGTTGTGCCTGGCCAAAGCCGCCCAGAAATTCAGCCGGACGCCAAACTTCTTCGGCGAACGCCTCCTTCACAAACTCTGGATACTTCTTTGCAAAGCACCAATGCACTGGAGGCGAGCCGTACCAAAGGGAGAGAAGCGAGTGTTTCAACATGAGCTGAACGTCCAGACAGCACGGCGCGCCGTGGCCCTGACGGTGAACCCCTTCTCGCCCCGCGGCATATTTGAAGCGAGAGCGCAGCAAGCTCTCCCATTGGCCCTGCGAAAGTGCTGTCGTCGGATTGGACCATTTTGAGCGTCAACGGTTCTCGGCGACGGAGTCTCAAGTGCTTCCGTTCGAGACTCCGAGTGTGAGTTCGTCACGAGCGTCCATCGGGAGCAGTTCGCCCCCTGACAGTGCGGACGTGGCGGAATCTCCCCGGCCGTCGCTGCGCGAAAACAGTGGCGTAAGGCTATGTTAGTTTTCGGCCTCAGAGCCGAACTCGTTATTTAAATGCCTGTAAATAGTGTATAAAGCCTTTTCTTCATCTCACCAACGCCGACTCGGATTCATCGCTACCGCCCAGGGAGCTGACAGCCCTTGTTCACGAAACGGGTGACGAGCGCTGCGTTACCAACTCCTTGGCACAACCCTGTTGACGGTGGGCTACTGTGTGTTAACCCCACCGGCACAACACCGTGGCAAGTTGCAATAATGAATTCTGTAAGTTACAGCGTTTCTACCTGTCGCCTTGGAAGTCGCCGAATATCGCACTGATGCGG
>NC_139347.1:43091482-43106482 GCF_055883805.1 Amblyomma maculatum | reverse complement strand
ACCGGACGATAGTAGCAACGGTAGTACCAGTTACCGTTGTTACAGCTTCGTCGTCTTTCCGTGTCACTACTGTCGATCGTAGTCTTCCTTAACGTCTAGCGATGCAGGCCATATATGTAACATTATTATTATTATTATTATTATTATTATTATTATTATTATTATTATTATTATTATTATTATTATTATTATTATTATTATTATTATTATTATTATTATTATTATTATTATCATCATCATCATCATCATCATCATCATCATCATCATCATTATTATTATTATTATTATTATTATTATTATTATTATTATTATTATTATTATTATTATTATCCACCTTATCTAATGACCTCGCTCTCTCTGCTGAGTGTCCTCAACTTATTCCTGTCTTGTTCGACTCACAGCTTGTTCAATGGGAGATCTCTCAACTCCTTCCCACTCGACCCCGTGCCCTCCGTCCTTGAATATCCACCTCTAACGCGATTCTGACTTGCTTTGCAGCTCTCCTTGCTCCAAGAGTAAGCCAATGAAGCCTTCACTCCTGTCATTTCACACTCTGTTTTTCTGTTCAGAAGTAGTCAGTTGATTCACATGATACCAATGGTAGACTTCTCATGGTATACCTGCTAACTAATCGTGATCGCACCTATGCCATCGACGGCTTTAGGTACCTACTTATTTGTGTAAGCGATACCAGATAACCAAATTAAACCATGGGTAATAAAGATAGTATACATCTGAGTCTTTTATTCCGGTTAACGCTATTAATCAGCGCACATCGCGTTAATCGTTTTCTTCTATGTTCACAGAGCCGTCGGGAAGCCAGACGCCATCGATCGCTTTCCACACGGGTCAAGTGACCGCAAATCAGGGTCGCCCGACTGACCTCGTCTGCCTAGCCCAGGGCTGGCCACCGCCAAAGTTCAAGTGAGCATCACAGAAGCTCTGCTAACAGCTTTTAAAGCGTGCACCACCTTTAAACGTGGCAGAAATTGACTCCTTTGGTATTTTGTTCGCTACCATATTTCCTGTTATTTTCTCGTGTATGGCGGACAATCAACCAGCTGCGTAATTGCCGACCTTTTTGACTTTAAAGCGTCTTCTGGTCGCAGGGGTATTTTTCCTCACGCTCTGCTGGCTTTTCTTTCTGTCTGTCTCTTTTATTTTAGTGTGTATTATGTAATATGCAAATCCGCGCGTGCTGTAGTTATGTGCGCATGAGACAGTTAAAAAAAGGCTCCGTGAGCGAGTAACTTCCTACTGCTTACTATTAGTCATGCGAGATGCCGTACATTTTGCTGGACAACGTTCCGCGCCTGCGCACCGGTTCCCGCAGGTGGTACCGAAGGCAAGGGCAGCGGCTCGTTCCTCTTCCGCCGTCGCCGGCGCCTACGGCACTGGACGGAGTGCTGCACTGGAGCGGAGGTGTCCAGCCCGAGGACGAAGGGCAGTACGTGTGCGTGGCGTCCAACAGCCTGGGGGAAGCCCGGGCCACCCTCGTCCTATCGGTGCAGGGTGCGTGTGCCGGTTTACACTAAGCGTAGGCTGCGCTTATGTAGTGATTTAACTAACACTGCAGCTGCGAGAGCTGCAACGTATTTCAGAGCTGGGAGCTGCGCGATCTGAAACACTGCAATATATATACAGTGAAGGTGGAAATCGAGAAACCATGCACCTTTATGTTGGCCCCAGGAGCCAGCTTTTATTTAGGCTGAAAACTGCTTTCAGCACAAAGTGGTTGAAAGTATCATTGCCCGTGGGTAGCCTACGATACATGACTGAAAGAACCAGGGAAAAAAAAAAAAAAAGTTGTAATTTTTTTCACTGATGACTGCACTTTTCCATACACCCCTGCACTGAACCGAAAATACCAAACGCTTGCTACATAGTCCGTGTGATGAGTAATGTGGCAGTCTTTCGGGATGGCGAAGTAAACAGCCAAAAAAAAAAAAGAAAAACGAACAGTGAACACTACCGGGTCGACTGCCGAAGGGGCCGTGCTCGTCCCCCCTTACTCTTCAGCGGTGCTTTCAGGGATGCAGAGAACCTCGAACGCGAACCCCGAAGCGCCCTTGATGGTCGAAGAAATGTGCGGGCGCCCAGGCGGCGCGCGCACTCCGTTTTCTATCGATTCCCGGAAAGGGAAAATCAGGCGGCACGCAAATATCTTTTTCGATCGTGCTTGATGCCCATCAAAAGTAAGCGCAAACACAAGCCACCGCTGTAGGGGCAGCAACCTTCCTCGCATCTGCCGTCCAACCCTCGGCCTAGTCGATTCGCTGTCGTCTCCGCAAAAGCAGAATTTCGGGCTGCTACAAACTATCTCGCAGTTGGCCAACTTAGCTCAGTTGGCTGCAATATCTTTATACGTAGCGTCTTGGATTTCTCCGTCGATACAAATAACACGCAATTACAGCGGCTAAGGGCATAAAATTTGTCCTAATAGAATCCACGAAAGTACAATTCCCCTCCCTGCACATCGCAATCTCAATGCAGTCAGCTATGATGTAACGGCCAGCGCGTTACCTCCACCACTATACATCTTGGTAGGAAAACACTTAGTTTTTAAACATTTCATGACTCCAAATTATAAGTGTTTTCCTAAATATAAGAAGTGAATGGCGATGATCATGCTAAGTGTAAAGCTGTGCAATGACTATGAGATACTAGAAGTGCACTTGAATAGGAATTCACGCATTCTCAGTAAGACCGCCAAAACACCACATCGCTTTTAAAAGCATTCAACATTTCATTTTAAAGCACCCTTAAATATATTCGCGAAGCGTTGGAAGCTTTCAGTGGTGTGCTTTAATGAGAACGGAATATGCAAAATAGAAAGCGAATTGATATTTAGAAAAGTTTGCACGAAAGTCCGCAAAACTGCGTCATACTTTTCCGCGACGCTGGGCAGAGAGCAATCCTGAAGTTCGGGTGCGTGAGAAACTGTTGCAATGCAAAGCTATAAAAAGTATCGCTAGGTAAGAGAAAAACAACAGCACAAATGAACTAATCAGACTGTGAAGCGAGCATTACGTGTTACCGGAGATATTTTTTTTTTTAGCAGTAAAGGCTGGTTATCTAGTATTCTCGGCTTCCTACTAGGCTCGCCCCACAGCCTGTAAACACAGCTCAGATGCCGTCTCCTTGCTGAGCCTCTCTATTGTGTTCAACACAATGCTAATAGTGCGTGGGCCAATAATCACTTCACTGGTGCCAACGCAAAGGTCATGTTGCACACCGCCTCCCTTTGTCTGGTTTGCAACGCTGACGCAAAGGCTTTCAGTGCTCCTATCTTACGACGAAACAGAGCGAGACGGTAGATTAGACCTTAATAAAAGGAGCCATCGCATGCCTTCACTAAGAAGGCTTAAGCCCCTTTTTGACAAACATATCACTGAGCTCAGGTACGGGAATGAGCACTGCACAATGAAGAAAACGGCCTGTTTCGTAGGAACGCTTTTTATTTTTTGTTCCTAGGAAACTTCAATTACGAGGAACTGACTTCGCTAGCGAGCACACACACAAAAAATAAAGATAAAATGAAAACAACTACTCGAAGCTTCGGACATGGCGTGTTTGTTTTTGTTTTCAATGAAATCAAAAGGCGCAGTTGATTTATTGTAGTTGTAGCAAACCCGAATTGCTATCGGTATTCTCAGTAGTAGTTCGATCAATACGCGTGAGAAAGGCAAAATATTGAATTATTTTGAAAGCGAGCGACAGCCAGATGAGGGTTTTTAGACAGAGGGTCAGTCGCGTCTCCCCATAACGGGCATAAAATAAAGATAAGCGTTCTTATAGCGCCTAGAGAAAAACTTCGGCTGAACATCAACTGTACCTGCCTCATAGCAGCAAACACACTAGACTCGTTGCGAGGATTCCTCTTTTCAACCAATTGAGAGTGTAACATCGACAGTGACGAAAGGTGAAGGCATTATGACATTCCTGCTTTGTATAAGTGCCGAGAAGGCCTTACCGTGAGAGGTAATTTTAGAATGCAACGCACCTTGTGCAATCAGTGTTTGTTTTTTTTATGAAAAATAAAGCATCTTCATGCTGTGATAAGGAAGAAAGATTCACAATGACCCTTTTCTGTCGCGTGTAATTACGCCAATGGCCGATTTCACAAAAGAACACTGTCTATACTCAGCCAGACCAAACCTCAACAGAGGCGTTATGCCATCCTGCAAGCACCAAAACACGTTGACATAACCAGAAATTAAGTAGGTCGTCGCAGTTTTCTTGTTTATACCAAACGTGCAGCTGACCACGAAGAGGAATTCGGGGTGGTCTTGGAGATGTTCAGCGCAAACCTGCAGCATCTCAAAGGAGTCTGTCGGCGCTACTTCAAATTTCACTAAATAAAGGTTCAAGGGTGCTCTTAGCCTTCCAAGCATTATGAATGTTTAAGTATGCCAAATTGTCGGGGTGGACAACCTGAATTTGGAAGTCATCATTGAGTTGGTCATAGTCAAATTAGGTCTGACACAAATTTTGGTCAAATTCCAAATAAGTGAAATGGTGGGAGTCCAGGAGGACCAAATTTTGGCGGTGACCAACCTGCATTTGGAAGTTACTGCTGAGTTGGTTACATTTAAATTAAGTTAGGCACTAACTTTGGCCAAATTCGAACGCGGTCAAATTTCGGCGGTAGAGGGGACAAATTGTTTCCGGACGGACAGACACTTTCTGCTGACACGTTCTGCGCACATTTTCTGTGCATGATTTTCTGCAACAAGAGCCAGGGAGCAGTCGGTTGGCTGGAAACAATTACAAACCAACCCATTTTCAAGCATCCATTAATCCTCATTTTACACAAATCCATACTACCGAGGATCGAATCCCCTACTGTTAGAGCGAAGGTCGACCAACACTTAATCGAATACATCGGGCTCACAACTCATGATAGTCCCTCACATACCAAACATCACAAAGAAGAAGCTATTGATGGCAGCTAGTCAGGCTAATCGTCGGATCGCGCTATAGAATACTTCGTTTAAATTAATTTCGAAGCGTTTGCATCCAGCGGGATTATATGTTTGCCTCTTCTGTTTTTACAAGATAGAAAATTTGAGCCTTTCTGTGTTCTTTTATCGGTACGCTGCTTGTTAACAAGCGTTCCAGACATCTACCATTGACAAACCCGCGCTCGATACACTGGTCTCCCTTACAGGCGAACTGTCTGTAAGCGTCCGACCAAGGTTGGTGCGCGCCGAGGCCGGCGACTCAGTGTCCTTCCAGTGCAACGCGAGCAGCGCCGAGGCGTCGCTCGAGTGGCGTCTCAACGGCGCACCGCTGCCATCGGGATTCGCCCGCCTCGAGCGGGGTTTCGTGCGGGCCGCCGCCGTGGGCCGCCATCAGGGGGGTATGCTCCAGTGCTTCGCAGCCGCCAGGGACGGCCGAAGGGCGGCGCAGGCCACGGCAGAACTCGTCGTTGGAGGTGAGAGTTTTTCCTGAAATTTTCTAGAGAGGGGCGAAGACACGTGTCCAAGGCTTTCAGGCAACCACCCCCGACTTCTGGATACCTTGAAATATCCGTTTTGCTGCTATTGTACTCGCCCGAATAAACTGCGACAGAATCCGTTCCCCTTCCTCCAGGGTGTGGAAGTCTAAAACGCCGTGTTTAGATGGTGTTCAATACCTCTAACCTGATGTGCCTTGTCGAATATCCTAGCGCGGCATGACCGTAACCAAAGGTAGGAAACCTCCTGGCTGTTGTGACCCCCACACAGTCGTCCTCTTCAGCCTTCTTGCACTCTACTCTTCGAAATAAATAGCCAGCATGTCACTGCTCTACTCCAGGCATGCAGAACCATTAGAACCGAGCCACAGTAAATGCCCCGTTTTGTGTCTTCCTAAACTGCAATAGTGCATGGCTGCGCGCCACCGCAGAGCGTGCCCCGCGCATGGAACGCACGTACGGCGCCTCGGGCAGCCTGAGTCCTCGGTCGCCTGCCAGTTTGGGCTGCCGGGCGTCGGGTGACCCGGCTCCCTCGATCACGTGGACTCTGGATGGCACCTGGCCCGTGTCTGGAGGAGGGCCGCGGCTGCGTCTCTGGTCGACCAGCGACACAGCGACGGGTGATGCTGTCAGCTTCCTTAACTGGACCTCTTTGGAGACAGCTGACGCGGGCCAGTATGAGTGTGTGGCCTCCAACGCGGCTGGAAGGGCAGCGCATGCCTTCCGGCTCGATGTGCGCGGCCCGCTGTTCACCAGGCCCGCGTACAACGCCACGGCGCTCGAGGGACACCGGCTGAGGGTTCAGTGCCCTTTCGGAGGGTACCCCTACGACAAGGTCATCTGGCACAAAGGTGCGCGCCCTGCTCATGCTCATTTTGCATACAAATTCTGTGGACACCCAACCAATAGTTATTTGTATTAAATCTGGTGCTTCGGCAGCAAGCGGCACCAGTAGCATTTACGTGAGAACAAACCGATCTGCAGCGTACATGAAAATCTGGTGACAAAATTACGTATTCACTTATGTCTTTACAGCCTTGGAAACATATTTATGAGAACGTTTTAAGAACAAAAGTAAATATATACGGTACCTCAAAACGACTAATTGCTGATATATTGTTAGCATGTCATTAACGACAGTTTTGGCACACATCTGTGCGACCAAATTGTTGAAAATTATGAAGACAGAGATAAGCGCGAATTGCACAAATATAACGAGCTTCCAGCAGTTAAAAAGGTCCCAATAGTTATATGTGATGTGTTTCTCTGGGTCTAGAACACTGGTGTTTGTTTACCTATCGGTAATTCCAATATAAATTGGTTTTGTCTTCGCTTCCTCCGCATTATAAAATCAAAAACTATTTCATTTTTAGCATTTGAACCTGCCTCTCTTGGAGCCTGACAAAGCTATAGAGGCAATAGCGGAGCAACCAGCTACGCTACGCGTCTTTTGTCCACCTTCCCAACGTTCTCTGCAGACGGAAGCGAGCTACCCGTGAACCAGAGGCAGACGGTGTTCCCTAATGGCACGCTCCTTCTGGAGACCCTGACAAAGGCCAAGGATGCCGGAGAGTACACATGTTCCGTGGAGAGCCTGACTGGCCCAGCCGTACAGCAAGTTGTTCGCGTCATCATCAGGAGTAAGACAGCTTCACTTGTGTCTCAGTTTCTTACAGCTTAAGTCTAAATAAATGATGAGGTCCTTCTTCAGAAAAGTAGACATGCAATCATGATAGCGGAGCGTACTGGCACCGAAGGAGCATTTAGCAAGAGATGCCTAAGGAGACGCACTTTTTGAAGAAACAAAATTGTATTTTAATACGAGAGTCCTTGGTTGCCATATTTTATACTTATTTACATAAAACAGAATGTACAGTTTTCTGGATTTCGCTCTGTTATAAACTAAAAAATAAAGGATATAAGATCCTTGCAACCGGAGGAGAGTCTTCTGACGCAATTCACTAAGCAGCGTTTGTTATTATACGACATCTCATGACAGCTGTATCAGCTGCTGGCAGAGTGCTTTACTATTGTTTCATTCGCCAACTAAGACCTGAAAAGCACTACTGAATCGCGAGGACCGACAAGGAGGAGCTCCAATCCAGCACGGCGTAAGCTAAAGTATCGATGGAAAACACAAGCACAGCTAATTTACTGCACAATAAAACGAAACCATTCTGTATCCAAGGTATAGCTGATGATGCCGGTGCATCCAGCTTGACATCGCGCAGCTGCTTCAAGGACGTCAAATTCAAGTCCTTTGGGAAAACACGCGATAAGCATATCTTGGCGTGTGCAATTAATCACTAGCTTCTTTTCTCTCCACTCACCCAAACAGTAATTTCGTGTGGTCTCTTCCTCGCGCAGCGGGTCCGCAGATCACGCCGTTTCGCTGGCTTGAAGAGCTGCAGGAAGGAATGCGCGCGGGACTCAGCTGCTTCGTGCACGCGGGCGAGCCACCCATCATCATCGAGTGGCTCAAGGACGGCGCGCCGCTGACGAGGGCGGCCAAGCAGGACGGCTTCATGTCGGCGCTCTCTCTGGATGCCCTGACATCGCACGATAACGGCAACTACACGTGCCGCGCCTCCAACGCCTGGGCCACCACCAGCCACAGCGCCGTGCTTAAAGTCAAAGGTCGGCACTAGATTTGCACAATAGAAGATAGAGATAGCTATGCATGCATGTACAAAATGCGATGAAAGTTGATCAAATGACAAGATTCGAGCCCGTTTGAAGTTGATGGCGAGATCAAGGAAAGCCAGCGGTCTCTTTCTTTCCGAAATGAGTTGAGCAGAAACTGTCGCACATTTGCTATTTTGCATTGCTTTCTTTCTTGTGTGTGTGCGTGCATGCCAATACACGCTTCCGACATCGCGAAGTGTATTGAAGAGACTCAAGTCTATTTGAGCTCTGCACAGTGATTGATTGAATGTCCTTTATTGAATGGGAAGGCTCATGGCCATGGATGGGGATAAAGGGGAGTAGACAGAATCTTCATTGTTTAGGTCGTCACTCAAATCACATTGCTCTAATCAGGCCACTAAGCGAGCCATACTTGGCAAATATCATCTCTGTGTTAGCATCAGTTTCTAGAAGGGAACGGTAGTTCAGGCGGGGTTTGATCTCGGAGCGTCCAGTAGAAAAAGCAGGGCAATCCCAGAGTAGATGAGATATGCCGCCGCGAGTTAGAGTCGTACAGTGGGGGCACGTAATCATTTTCTCTGTATACTGACGCCAGCGGGCCATAATACGTGGCGTGTAAGCCGCATGGGCAATGAGCTTGTTCAAAAAGACTTCTTGACTTCGGGTGAGGTGGGTTTTTCTCGTAAAAGGTGGGTCTGGTGTGGCCACCTGCATGCGATGCTGACTGAGGCTACGAAGACTGGCCCGAGTATAGTGCATAAGGGCAAGAGAAGGGGTGAGTTGCCCGCCCAAGGTCGAGTAAGGATTATTTAAGGGGGGTGGGGAAGTAAATGTGGACATCCCACCTGCCAAGGCAGCCGCGGCGTGTGCCGCCGCATTGCTCCTGATTCGTCCGAGTGACCTGGGGTCCAGTAAATAGCGACAGTTCTGGTCGCGAGTTGGTGGTGTTTAAGAAGACGCTGTATGGCCACAGTTTAAGGAAATTTTCTCCGTAATGTGGCCTAAATTATTCTGTCGGCCTCCTCTACTGCCACCACGCGGAGGTGGCAAGTTGACGGAAAGCATTTTTGATAAGAACCAGAAATTCTCATCGTGCGATATGTTTTAGAGTGTTCTTAGCCCTAGTTAACGCAGCGTAGTCGAGGTGTGCTTCCATTCAACGCTCCAAACCCTCCCAGTTGCCCCCAGCTGGAGGTCCGAGCCGCGAGACGTGGTGGCGGTGACGGGACACTCGGTGGTGGTCGACTGCCAGGCGGACGGCGAGCCGCCGCCACACATACGCTGGAAAACAGCATCGGGTACGTTAAAGCGCAGAAAGAAAAACAAAAATTTTATCTCTGTGGATAAGAAACATCTGTCGCCGAGCATAAATAAGGTAACATCTCTCTTGACTTGTTTCAGCCCTTGCGGTATTCCTCCAGCGCTCAAATTCTTTTCCTGTCTTGTGCGTTGATGTTGCTGACCGCGCGAATGTGTATGATCTCTGTCGTTCCTTTACCAATGAAGGCGTTTACGAACAAAAAAAAAAAACGTCACTATTCATGGAAAGGTTGCAAATATTTTAAGGCGAAAGCTCATGCTGTCGTGGACAAATTGTGTCCCGCTTTTGCTGCGGCTCTGATTGGCCGAGGCGGGATGACGTCACAGAGGTCTCGACCAATCACAGAGCACCACCACAGTATGCGCGAATGCGTGCCTTATATGGTCATATGTCGATCAATGACCAAGTAATAAAAAATGACTAATTAAATAATTAATTACTAATTGGGGAACAATTAAATAATTTGTAATAAGTGACAGTTACGTAGCAAAACGTGGCACTCAGGCTTTCGCGTTTCACTACTTTAGTCGCTAAAGTCCCTCGTAATTTTTTCTGTAATATTTATCACTGTAGTTCTTACATTTAGAATAAATAACTGTATGACAACTCTACGCACGTAAACCAGGCTGTCACTGGACTTCCTCATTGAAGAAGGGCTAAGTCATAAGCTCGAGCAACGATGTCACCAACGTTAGGTTTGCCGTAATAGTCAACGTACAAAACCGCCAGGTTCGTTGTTTTAAACTTTAGCGTGATAATTCGCATCCTGTTTGCTGTGTATTTTCTGTACAGAATTTGCTCGCGCTCGTGTTTCTTTTTCAATATAACTGCTCAGCGTTTCAACGCTGCAGCTGTTTCCAGAGAGCCCCTTCGTGACTTCAGCTGCGGAATTGGGAATAATATGAGAAAAACGAAAAAAAAAGGCAAATATTTCACTGTTCAGAATAGCAGAAAGAACTCTCAACCTCCCATAATTTCTGGACATCAATACTGCCGATCACCATCATATGCGTTCCGCCCTATGCATGTCATTAGCATTCCGTCTAAACAAACATCCAACGAACTAAGTAAATTGACGTTTCCGAAACGACTCCCCATAAGTTCCAGCCTAACAATGTTGCCGACGTTATACGGCCGGCGTACACATGATATCATGCAAATGTCAACGAAAGCAAGATGGATCTTGTACACTGAATTAAGAGCCGTTTAAGTATATCTACCAAGGAATGATGCAGGGCCCCGCACTCCTGACAAAATGCGGCTTTGCCATTCGAAGAAGAAGGAACAAATCCCTCAATGGGTATATCAAAAGGCCAAAAAGAAGAGAAAAGGAAGCCTTGAAAATTCGTCTACCAAGATACATTAGCTATCCTACCAAGATACTTTGTTGGGCGAGTTGGTAAGCATCCATTGTGAATAAAAACAGCGCGAACATGAAGACACAAGACAAGATAAAAGGAAGCTACAGGACAAGCGCTGACTCACAACTCAGCCTCAGCTTTTACTCCAAGGCCCAGACAAAAACAATTAGGACGAAAACGAAGCTTTCGCGTGAAACACCCCTGGGTTCATCTGCTATGCAAAAAGTCACTCAAAAAAGGAATCTCTTTTCTTGAAAGAGCAAGAGAAGCCTTGCTGGTGCACTTAATGTCCCTTGAAATAAAATATGGTTCAACCAGTTCTCTCGTCAGCTTTTCTTTGTGCCGATACAAAATTCTAACCTAGTCAAATAGGGGAGTACACTACTACTTCTCCTTCTTCCCTGTCTCACAGGAATGGCAATGGGAGACACGAATGGTTTTGTCCTTTCCACTTTCCAAATTGTTTAGGTGTTCCTTTAGCCTCTAGTTAATATACTGCCCTGTTTGTCCTAAATACCAGGCTCCACAAGAGAGTGGAAACCTGTACACGACACCAGTTTTGCCGCTGACAAATGGATGTTTAACCCCACATTTCTGCTTCTTTGATTCTCGTTCCCTTTGAATAGCCGGACAAATCCTCTTCATCTTGAGCAGGGCGGTCAATGCAACATCAATACCATATCTCTTGCCAACATGAGACCATGTAAAATCCTATGCACATACAATTCCACCGCAACCTTCCTCGTCTTCTCACCCGTGCAGGGCAGGGATTTCTGTCTGACCGTTCTTTTAAGGCTCTTCAGTAAACGACAACAGGCCTCATTATTAACCGAATCCCGATAACCGGCCTTTGCAATTCTTGACAATTGCCACTCAAAACTGTTGCCCATGCCGTGGTGGCAAGATTTCTTCAACGCATTTAACAAGTATGTGTTGATCATCCCATTTTTCACTAATTTGGAATTCCCCGAACTGGAACTTATCGGGTTGCATTCCCAACAAACATGATCCTCACCGAACTGAATCAATAAATCTAAAAAGTGTAACCGATCGTCAACTGGTTCTTCAACAATAAACTCTAGCCCAGATCCACACTCAGTAAAAACTTCAATAATTGAATTTTTTAATAATTGAAGAATAATTGAAGTAAAAACTGAGGCTGAGTTGTAAGTCAGCGCTTGTCCTGAAGCTTCCTTTTATCTTGTCTAGTGTCTTCCTGTACACGCTGTTTTTATTAACAATTGGAAATTGGGGTTGCTGCATCAGGACATGAGTGGCACAACTTCTACGTAGCAGGCCAATGAAATTCAATGATAAGTGACAATAAACAATTCATATTGGACACCTAATTACACAATGTGTTACAATGCGATGTCATTATAAGCTGTAGATACTTTTCCATCGTTTTTTATGTCATGCTCTCATGGTTGCCATGTCTGTCTCATCGTAGCAAGGAATCTGTTAGAGTCATCTAGCAGATGTTTAAGAGTATACCTTAAGGTTTCAGGAATGTCAGCTCGGCTTCAGTGAAACAGGTCCAAATGAATTTTTTTTTATTTCCGCTCTGTACAAGTTACCTTACTCCAGCCAACCAAGTATGGTGACGTCCTGTCTTCTGTAAACATCACCTCACATGACGTCACTTCCCGCCAGCCAATCACCGAATTTTACGACCACGCAATTTTTGCTTTGCAGATCAGAGATTTAATAATATTGCAATTTAAATACAAGGAGACATTAATAGCGACTGTCTTCTTTAGTGCTTGCTATTGGTGCATCGTGATAAAACAATAAAGGTACCAGGTAGCAGCAGGAGAATTAGCGACTACGATGCAGAATACTCAGATTTGCTCCGAAACCCATTTTTTATTTTGGAGAAAATGAGAAATGTATTTTGGAGACGCCAAATCAAGAAGCCAGATGAAGGCTGATTAGTAAAACTAATAATTCGGTCTTTTCTAAAAACCCAAATGATTTCATATGGCGTTATCTTAATCTCCAATCCATCGACGCGTCCTAATTTCCCGCCACAAGCACAGCGCCATATCATGTTGACATTTTAGGGTATTTTCGCTGAACAATTTCTTGGTTAATGAGCTTCAATGTGGACTTGCTTTAGAAAAGTCCGGTATACATGGAATGTTACGAAGTCTACAATTAGTATAGCGGTACGGCAAGTGATATAATTTTAGAACAAACTTAGCTCTGATTTAATAAGTATAAAATCTGGAGCCTGTCTAATGCTCAGATAAGTGCAATTTCATAAATAATAGGAGCGACAGGGACGACTACTGCAGCTGACATGCCAGCTGCCTTCCCAAACTATAAACATGGAATGCGCCAGACGGGCATTATTTTCAGGAACTGTTCCAACCACAGGCCCGGGTCTTGAAACTATCGAAATATAATTACGCCGAGTGATTGCTGGGGTCAGATAATTACGAAGGATGACGACACTGCCGTGGTTCACTTCCATGGATTTATCGACAAAATGCATTCCTGTCCCCTGAATAATGCAGTTGTCCTTAACATAAGCAGCAAGAAAAGAAATGAATGGAGGAAACGAACAAAAGAACGAGACAGCGGTATGGTTTTTGCCGGTGTACCACGCTCATCATACCTCTATGATCGCGGAGCCGAGACAAAGACCTGAGGGACAGAACGGGTTTGGATCTGAAAGCACCATCAAACGCTCATCATAGGATCCAGCAGGACACGCTTCTGCCCATTCAAGAAACGTAGCGGCAATGCCGCCGCAGGATTTCATAGATGCGGTAAAACCGACGATGCGGCGTTTCTTGAATCCCCAGCCGCTCGTTTCAAGCAGATCGGCCACCTGCTCTCTCGCTTATTATTATTCAAACTGCACGGCTGGGATACGAGGCTCCTTTCGCAAGAGATACGATTTTTCTACCCCTACCTATTCTCCTTCATCTTCTTAGCATTCACTGTCGCTTCCTTCTGTCGTCTTTTCTTTCGCGGCCTCCCCTCGCCTCTGTCTACCCTCCGTTTCTTTTCTTTCTTTTTTTTTGTATATCTATCTCTTCATTCCTTTTTTTTTAATTTGTTTGCAGTGTTTTTATTTCGACCGATACGCTGCTTCCATAGGAACCAATCCTTTTATTACGCGCACAAACACCGCAGTCGCCTTTGACCCTCTCTCTCTCTCTCCACCCCTTTCTGCTGCGTGAGGAAAACACGTGAGATGAAAATGCCTCGCGCGAAATCTTGTGGCAGCGAAGCTCTGTACAGCAGCGTCGCCTGCGCTGAACTTACACGCACGGATTCGTGGGAGAGGGCGCAACACGTCCGGAAGTCACGGCGATGGAGAGAGAGAGAGAAGACAAAAAGAAGAGAGCGAAGCAGGCACAGCAAACGCCGCGGAATGAAAGCGGGAAAAGGAGGAAAGTGTCGAAAGCAGCGCCATTACATGGATCGCTGGCACAAGACACAGAGAGGCTGGAAAAGCCACGGCCAGTACAGGCAGCGGGGATAAGAGGGGCGCGCGGAACACGAGGATGAGGAAACAGAAGGGGGTGGACGACGACGACTTCGGAATGCAAGCGTTCGCTGAAGTAAAGCGAAGGCAGAGCGGACGCCTCCAGACAGGGGAAAAGTCTGGGGGTGAAAAGAAGAGGGAATTGTTAAGGGGAAGAGCGGGAGGAGTCAAGAGATGCCATGCTGCGCAGTGCCAAATAACGGGTGCTATCGCGGGGCCATCGATTTTTTTCTCCTCCTCCTTTTAAAGATATGCGCATATAAATCACGACTTCCGTCTGTTCTCTGGGCGCAGCCGAATATCATTTTGGAATCTGCCTGCATCATCTGGAGACAAAGAGGGGAAAGGTGGAAGGAAAGAGAGGAAGGCATAGAAGGGTCCAAATACTTTAGTAACAAGTGAAAACCTGCGTAGCTTATCCAGGACCGTGATAAGGCATCGATGTTGTAGTCGGTAATTGATTCAAAGAGATTCCGTTAGGCAAAAGAGAAAGTTCTGCAGCCGTTCCGTTTCCGCACGCAATCGCTAAATTGGAGAAGCACCAAGAATGAACGAACAAATGAATGATACTGACAGGAAGAGCCAGTGCTGGGGCGCAGAGAGAAGCTGCATAATAAGAGCAGGACGGTATGCAGCCGCTCTCGTGCACATTCCTGCCTGGGCAACAAATTTGTTGTATTATTTATGCGACACGCCCTGCAAAGCATTCATTCCA